>NW_019721786.1:68944-130331 GCF_002891405.2 Cryptotermes secundus | reverse complement strand
AAGGGAGGCTAACAGACCTATGTTATGATCTATCGGCGTTTAAAATTCTATAAACAATTATAAACTCGCAATCAAGGCTACATTTTTCTGTGTACAAGATTTGAAAATTGGCACTGAACCTCAGCACTGTTAAGATTTCGATCTCCAGATTGACTGTTGTTACTATTTAACTGTGAAGCTATGCAGTAACTAATTTGTCTAACTTTAATAGCACCTCGTATCTCTAAATCTTATACCCTATTTTCACACACGTAACATTAAAATAGACACATGTACCTGCGCTCAGAAGGGCCCACAAAATTAAAAAATAAACGTTTCAGATTCCCCAACATTTCCTTTACCTTCAAAAAGTCATCATTTTAATAACTGTATTATTATCTAATTAGAACTACCCGTATTATAGGTTAATCTGAGATCCAGTTTGCCTTTGCATAAGCTTATTTTATATATCTGCAATTCTAAATGGGAACAGGCCAGAAGGACTAATTCGTTAATGTAGAATAAGAAAAAGTTAAAAAGAATTGTTATTTAATTAAAAATTAAGCACGCTGCCGTGACCAGGATTCGAACCTGGGTTATTGCGGCCACAACGCAATGTCCTAACCACTAGACGATCACGGCTACTGGAGGGCTTGCTGAAGAGTTCTATATCTTTCACTTTACAGTAACAGTGAAAGTCACTTAACCGTAGCGAAATACCAGGTAAGAGAAAAACAACGAGTCAGGAAATCCAATTGCAATTCTCCATTCTCTTTATTACAGTCAAGTTCAGAAATTTGTATCTAGGTACAGACTTCTAAAATACTCATAAGAATCGATTGAAAGACGTGACTGACGGAACGTCAAATACCTTTCTCGGTCAAGTGGATGGTACTCCTCTTTCGTATTCTACAGGTTACAAGTTCAAGTCTCGGTCTAAAATGTGAGAATTTTTTAGGTTTTCTTCTGTCCTTCCAGGTAAATGCCACGACAGTGCCTCAAATTAAGCCATCATCGTTTCATTCCACATTCTTTGCAATTCATTATTGACTACCTACCTACCTACCTACCTACCTACCTACCTACCTATGGCTCTACAGCCCTTTGTTGAACCTTGGCCAATTTTCAGTTTTATTAATCCTATACACTGATGGTAGGACTCCTTGGACAGGGCTTCAGCAATTCGCAAGGCTGCTACCTACACACACAATAACACAAACAGAATAAACGCACACAAGCACCCATGCCTTGAGTAGGATTCGAACTCACGATCCCAGTGTTCGAGAGAGCGAAGACAGTTCATGTCTTAGACAGCGCGGCAACCGTGACCGGCCCATTATTAACTAATCATCATAACATTAGATGCTATACATTTTGATAAATTGACGGCACCATTATTTAAACCACAAATGAATAAAAAAATTTATCGACAGAGCTACGCAACGTCTCATACAAATTGTTCTGAAAAGCTTTTAACATATTTCTCTATCGTAACTTTCTTAGATTATTTTAAGATTTTTCATTTGATTGAGCTACAAGATTATTGCCTCAATTGGGATAATTGTGAATGTACATTGTAGAATAAACTATTTAAACTATTTAACTATCCACGTAATAGTCCGTGGAGGCCCACAAGGCTGTGAGACTTTGAGGCTCCCACATTTCCTAGACAATCGGTTCACGGATGGCCCTGAGGTTGTCAGCCTTACGTACCGGCCGTCCGCCCTTTACACCCAGGAAGATTCCTGGTACTCATTTCTGTTAGAGGCTGAGTCGATCCCACGGCTGTAGTGCGGTTGGAAGGATTAGGTCAATTGAAAAATTCAATGATCTCATTGGGAATCGAAATCTCGACCTTCCGGCTTGTAGCATATTGACTCCATCAACTACGCTACCTCGTGCTCATTAAAGAACAAGTTATACATTTACGAATAAGAATATAGGGAATGAAGCATGTAGGAGTCGGTATGTACAGCTGTTTAAACGACATACAAAATGAAATGAAGGCGATCGTATAAGGAGTCCACAATTTATTATGGCATCGCTAACAATTATACAAATGAAGTTCTGTGCGCATAGATTTCTATCGAAAGAAGTCAAGTTGCTTGTTGTTCGGCCAATAATATTCCTTATTGAATCAGATTTATTGCTGCTTCTAGAAGCGGGCGTTTGAAAATCGCGAAGCGTTAAAACAAAAGGAGTGGAACTCAGTCAAGGAAGCTGTCTGCAGCCATTGAAACGCACGGTAGATAAATGACCGTCCCCGGATAATATGTGTACAATTGATTCCAATTTCTGTTAGATGGTGGGTCAGGGGGGTCGCACGCATCTCAGCCCTTACATGACAGCCAGTCATTTGTTTCTGATGAATGAGGATTCCCTCAGCTAGCCACTCGTAGTGGACGCTAATCTCGCCCTTAACATCACGATCACAAAAGACTCAAATTCCCTTGGCCACGCCCGTTCCCTCTCATTTCATTAACTTGATTGGCACATTCAATTAACATTATGATCAGAAGGTCAGACCTCCCCGTCTGAAAGGAAGCCTAGGAACGAGAGTTTATCATAGTCGGGTTAGAATTTAGACAAAAAGGTTAATTTGGAGCTTCAGGAACAACATTTATCTCATCTTGCCGCGGTGCTGTTAGACGGAAAGACAAGCCATCAGGCACAATGCAGGTTCGCCCAGATGAGGAGATCTTGTCTGCATTCTGTTTACAGCGGGCAGGCAAAAGTTATACTTACGCAGTAACTGTATTACCATGACTCCAGGCCCACGGATACACGAAAATAAATTAGAGTTAATTACCAGCTGAAATCATGTGTGGTTTGCTTTATTATCTCATGCCATAGAGATGAAAGGGATTCCTCGTAACATTGCTCATTTGAAACAGACAAACAACCATGAGACAACTAATTTGATATTTTTATCAACGGAAGAATTGCACCGACAGTATCGCAAAAATCACGAATTTTAACAATGTGAATATTATAAAAAAATGTTCAAACAGCGTGAAATTCTTGGAATTACATTAATGTTGCGGAAAAAATCCTGTGGATCATGGGTAAGGGCGGCCGCACACCAACTGCGTCAAGACAAGCATCAAGACATGAGACAAAAGACGCTGTCTTGCTTCATTCATGATTAGTCAGCATGAAGCTGATGTCAGCATCATAGCTCAGATCGGTGTGCAGCGGTTTTCATAATCTCATTCGTTTCAAGTGTGTCCATTCTTTGCATCATGTCGCAGACATCGTGTCTTGACTGTTACATGTCTTGACGCATGCTGATGTGAGGCCTACCTAATGCGTTCTTTCTCATTTCTGTGTAGCCCTTTCTGGCGTATGACATCCAACTCTAAGCGCTCGTCACTAGCGGAGTTCATCACTACCGATATGCATGTGTACAAAATGGCTGAACGATTGGAGGGAAATGAAGCACTCTGAAGAGGGAAGGGATTCGATGGAAGGGACTTCCATTCGTTACATCAGTATACAAACATGCTGTCTTCGACAGTGTTCTGAAGTAGCCGAGCACACTGTAAGAAGCCCTGAGAACTAAACATCTTCCGTACAAAACTTTTCTGCGCCACCTGGACATAATCTATAGATTTATGGGTACTAAATAAATCAATTCAGTACTTATCTATGCCAGCCGACTATACTGAAACTATTACGTCACACTTCTTGGTGGCCTTTACCGCCTGGAACTTGATTTCAGTGTAAGAACTTCCTTCGAAATATCTCCTTTTCCTATTCCATACTCTAGTCCTCTCATTCATTAATGTTCTCCTTCATGTCACTTTCACCTATGAACCAATCAGTATGGTGACTGGCTACGAGCTGGACGACCGAGGGGTTGGAGCTCGAGTCCCAGTGGGCAAGAATTTTCACCTCTCCATGTCGTCCAAACGGGCTCTGGGGTCCACTCAACCTCCTATCCAATGGGTACCGGTGGCTCTTTCCCCGGGGGTAAAGCGGTCGGGGCGTGAAGCTGACTATTCATCTCCAATTAGTGCCGAGGTCAAGAAAACATGGGTTTATACATTCACTCCCCCATACGTCTTCATGGCATAGTGTTTAATTAGTTGAGCACAGGGATAACTTTACCTTTATTGCATATTGACTTTATTTATTTTTAACTTTATAGTTGACATTTAAGTTCGATGATAAAGTTTAACAGAATATTGGTCAATATTAACAATTTAAACACAACACCTTTTTTTTACAATACAGACATAACCTGATGATGATCTTTTGGGTAGAATCTTTACTTGAGACACTGCACATAGTTTACTGCATCACTTTGAATATAAGACTCCCTCGAATTTAAGACGTATCCATTTTTTTTTAAATATGGGTTTTAGGAAGAAATTAAAAAGGTGCACATTCCTCGAATTTAAGACTCACCTTAATTTTTTCAACCGGAAAAATTGTGTCAAATGTGTGGCTCATATTCGAAGAAATGCGCTATTTAGGCCTGTATACAAGGCATATTCAACGGCTTGATATGTCTATATATATTGATTACTAGACAAAATTTATAAATTGTTAGAAAATATTAAAATATTCAGTTCAGTTATTCAGTATTGAGGGGGGGGGTTCCCCATGCACCGCGAATGATAGTCTATTGTACGTCCCCCTTTTAATTTCTTCTGTCTCCATCCCCTACCGGTACTGGTGCTCGCTATCAGCCCCTTTCTGCCAGCGAGGTTTCGGCCTTCTACTGGTAGTGGTATCTAATTGTTAGTCCCTTTCTCTCAGCGAGGTCGTCCCTCCTCTGGCAGTGGTACCCAATACTTCCCCACCTACCGAAGTCATTGGAAACTACTTGGGCGGGAAATTTTTGGCCTAATTTAGCTCAGAGGTCTCCTAGAGACATGAGGTTCTTTTACATGCCGTAAATCTACGACACGGGACCCACGGCTTAAAGTCCTTGTTCCCTGAATTTTTCCGCCCTTAAAAATTCCACGACCTCCGCCGGGTTTTTCAACCCGCGTACCTTGAGTCATGAGGTGGGAACGTTACCCCTAGATTGCGGAGGCCGCTAAATATTAAAGTAAGTGGTTTGTTAGATGTAAGAGTAACTGAATTCCCATACCGTTAGAAAACTTCGTACTATTCGCAAACACGCAAAGGATAAAGAAAGTGTGCAGTCTATGGATGCGAGTTTAATAACCTTACAGCTTCTACAAGTTATAAAATGAAATAATTTTTAGAACGTATACAATTACAAAAAACAAAATGGATTCTTAATTTTATGTACATATGAGGCCAGATAAATCTAAATATATAAATCCGCGAAGGTGTATAGTACTTTGTGTAGTTTTTCTTTTCATTTTCAAGTTACTCCTGAATGAAAAGGTCAGCTTCCTGGCTACAGATTCAGATGTCCGGGTTGGATTCCTGGCGCTACCAGATATTTTAGAAGAAGTGGTGGGTCTGGAACGGGGTCCACTCAGCCTCGTGATGATAACTGAGGAGCTATTTCAAGGGAATAGCGGCTCCGGTCTAGAAAACCAGAATTAACGGCCGTGGCGATTCGTTGCGCTGACCACGCGACACCCTCAGTCCGCAGAATTGGCACTAAACTTCGCCAACAAGTGGCGGTCACTCGGTCGGTATAGTTCGCTTGCGGACTAAAATCACGGAGTTTGTTTCTAATACCGAACGTTGCATTCGAGCGGTTGGCATTCTTACCTCTTTCCGGAAGAAAGGATGTTTCGTTCCAGAGACAGAAGGTCGATCATACTAAGTACAATATTATGTCATTCTCTTCTGACGAAGGTGTCGATATGTCCTTAAAATGAGGCAAGGCCATTTTCTTGCAACCCTTCCCAAATATGTATTCGCATTCATACCACGTAAATTAAGGGCAGTCGTGATGGAGTGCACACTGAAACTGTTTCGCGGAATGCTCCCCTATTATGTTATAGACTTTTCTTTTGATCCAAGAAATGAGTGAAAACTTTAATGGTTTCTTGTTTAAATATTTTTATCCGTATAATCTACATAATTTGTATGGTATACATACACACGAAATTTTACACAGCATGCTCAACAGACATGACGACAGAATTTAATTAGCAATGAAGTTTGGAGGCAAGTTCCTGCGGAATTAATTATATCCTTGAAAATACTAATTAAAAGTCAGTTCATTTCCTTAATTATAAATAATTTAGAATTAATTAAATATACAATAATGTAGAACGCTAGCAAGAATATTAAATTTACCGCAGGGTTTTGCTGTACAACTACTTCAATATTCATTGCAAGTAATATAATATGCTTAATCACAATGACTAATCTGGCTCCTGGTTTAACTTCCTAAGATTCTGTCTTACGTCCACACTTATATTGATTCTTCGAAAATCAGGAGATTTCATAATTTAATTTTTCCTTAAGTAGTTACTATAGGATTCTGACGATGATGTATAATACAAAGAGATATTGGGTTTGAATCACAGTGATTGAGGGACCCAATAGAATAGGTGTTTTCCCTCACCTGAGGACGGAAACAGATCCAGTTTCCGAAACGTTGTGTTTTTCTTAGTTATCTTAAAAACCAGGACGATGAATGAAGTCAGAAAACCCAATATCTCTGTGTAATTTTTCCCCGTTTCAGTATAATTTCTCATACAGGCCAAAATGTGATATTGTCTTATTATATAATTTTCATTAAAAGTACGTGCTAATTTAATATAAAGTGGATTAAAAGACCAGTAATTTCTCTACGACAATTTATATTTCGCTTATTTTTTAAACTCATTTCAGAATTTATTAATTGAGAATTATAATTCTTGTTCAAGTTTCGACGGAAACTTTCGAATGATGAAGAAGAGCGCAATCGATTTCTATCTTTTTATGACATTGTGAAACTGATCAATATTCTTATGTACGTATTCTGAGGATTTTCTCTTATTATTTTCGCAGTATTTTAGAACTCATTTATTACAGGTAAAGCTATCCCTATAACAGTAGATTATAGAAGGTCGCGGTGCAAGGGCCAGCAGATAGGCCCACAATACCGCGGAATTTCAAATATTCATTTTAAATCATTAACCTATAGACTCCAATTAACAGGACCTACTGAAAATATTCTTTCCGACAATTTAGTTCTATCGAAAATCTCACGCGGTTAATGTGCTTAATATTGCATCGGATATTTTAGGCCTATGTTTGTTTATTTTAAGCTAATATTATTGGCCTGTCTTCCATTCTTTGAGTGATGTTACCGTGTTAAATTACCTAAAATTTATTTTCGATTTAAGGTTTCACCCGCGTGGATTAAAGACTGTCATCACAAGCGACGTAATTTACTCCGTCATATATTTCTGTGTTTTGCTCTGTTGCTGTAGGAAAATATAACCCTGCTAAACCTTGTGAGGTGCAATAATTTAAAAATTTAAATAATTTAAATTTAAATAATTTAAATAAAAATTTAAATAATTTAAAATTTAAATAAATATTTTAATAGATGTTATTTGATTTAAATTAAGTGAACTACAGCGTGTGGTCTACACAACTATAACGGTTTAAACCACGAAGCTTGCAGTCGCATATGTGACGAATGGACAATATTATTGCAGTGTACCAGTTTTAGTGTAGTAAGACACCTGAAGATGAACATTTAGGGCCGAAATATATTGTGTCGATAGTGAAAGTGAAAGAAAGAAGGAACGATTTGTTGCATTGTTGACGGATTGTTTAGTACGTAAACAGTTACAGATATGTAGTAATGCAACAGGATCCTTAAATACAGGATTGCTCAAGATTAGAAGTGGCTACACATTCCGCTATGTATTTTTAATGAGGAACATTCTGAAGGATATGAAATTGAGTTAAAATAGTTACAAAGACATTCTTGTTCTATAAAAATTGTTTAAGTTTCAGCATAAAAAATATTAACAGGAGTAGCAACAGTGTCATGAACTATATAATACAGTAATAGACCTACTTCGCGCCACAAAGTAATATTAGCCAGCACTTATAAATTACGTTAAAGGTGTAATCATCCGTAGAGGAATGAAGTCCTCGTAGTATTATTCGCAATAGAGTCTGGGAGGGGGTAATTATTTTAATAATCCAACTAATTCTTTTTATCTTCATGTATCTCAAAAGCACTTTCTTATTTTCCTGTGGAAATTTGATTGCCAACTAAAACCGAACAAATTTGCTACAGTACTTACAAATTTTCATCGCTGCCGATGGACCTGAAAGCCAATCTTTAAATAATTCCTGAACAGGCAATATAATTGTTATGATGGGTTATCACGTGAACTCTAGATAGCCACCTCAATTATCTTGAAGGGGAAGAACGAGAGCATCTACAAAAAGTTTGTTCGAAGGTCTGGAACAGGGGTGCCCAAACTCTGAACGCTCCTAATTTATGTACACGTGCCTCGTTTTGCGAAAAATTACAGCTCAAGTAAGGATAAAATATTGTCTGTGTAATTACATACATAAGGTCTGTAACAATTTTTTCTTAAATGAATACTCAGATCGGTATAGAAGACGAATTAATAAAATAACTTCATGGTTTTCAGGCATGTTTTAGTTAGACTGAGCATGAGACATTATCAGGAATGTTGAATGCTTTATATATAGAGCATACATGTATTATCTTTACATATTTACTCTTGAATAAAAACTATAAGAAAAGACCTAGGCCACTTGTGCGTCATCTGAGGCAGAACCTCTCAAATCTTATTCTAAACATTACATACATTCAACATGACGATATGTACAGTGCTCAAGCGATACTAAACCACATCCACCTACGCTGTACTATGTCACTGTCGATTGTTGCATAACATTTTGAATTCTGTTCCACTGTGGGAGTCATCAGCTCAATCGCCATGAACCCGCAGAAGAAGGCATCATTGAGTGCAATGATTTATCTAAAAATCGCATACACTGGTCCAAATGCGTTTCAGAACAACGTATCACAAGATGCCACCGTCAAAACCATCGAAACAAAGGGTTTCATGAGACAGGAAGTGTTTTGCACAAAGTAGGTGCAGAACGTACAGTGGTGTCTGTATCCACTTGGTCTCTTTCATACAAAGCTTCAAGCTACGATATTGGTAAAAAGGTAAAAGGTAAAGCTCTCCCTCTGCTTAACTGATTAAACACTAAGCCATGAAAGTGTATGGGGGAGTGGATATACAGATCCATATATTCTTGACCTCGGCACTAATTGGAGGAGAGTGGTCCGCTTCACGCCCCTTCCGATTTACCCCCGGGGACCCCCCCCCCCAAGGGTACTTATTGGATATGAGGTTGGGTGGACCCCAGAGTCAGTCTGGATGACTTGGAGAAAAAAATCTTGCTTCCACCGGGACTCGAACTCCGACCCCTCGGTCGTCCAGCCTGTAGCCAGTAGCAGGTATCGTGGTTATACAGTCAATGAGTTAGTAATTCTCTAGAGACGTGCATTATTCCTGGATTCTAGAGAAACCTGCAGCTAAATTTAATTTCAATCGTGCCACGAGATGGATCCCCTGTGCATCCCTGTCACGTGAACACTAAAGCAGCGCTCTAGACTTGTGGTTATTCGCTGAACGTTGAAACTGGGAGATTGTATTGACACGCTTTTGTGTTGACCGTATTACCTGCGAAAAAGTCAATCAGAACATAGTCATTTCTTATGCGACGTGTGGATATTGGCAATCGCTCACTTCTCAGTGAATGTATTGCTTATCAGAAAGAACAAAATGCTTTACTATGGTGTCACTCGCTATAGTTTCTGTATTAATAGTTATAATTTCGTCTTGTAGATATTAATATTTTTAATTAATCTGCTGAAGACGTACACTTTTAATTTTTTAAATGTTCTTTTTAGCAAATGTTTTTGTAGTCATATTTTTTTCGAATTTTTCCCATAGAGAATAATTGAATCGATGAATTTGAAAAAGGAATATGTCCAATGAATGTAAGGCGTACATGTTCCCCTTTACAATTAACTGATTCAATTGGTTCTTTTTCGAATATAAGGCCTAGTTTTAAGCATGGTAAAAAGCGTGGACGTCGCTCAATATTTCCGCGGACTTTGTTCTTCCGATTACTTGATAATACGTATTATGTAAGATTTGAGGCTTTCACGGCGGTGACTATGAAGAAAGCAGTCTTCTGGGATTTGGCACCGTGTATATGTGGTGTTAACCGACGTTTCGGAGGAACAGTCTGCTTTTACCGGTTCTCACGGTCTCTTCGCTTGCGGATTTCTTATATTTTTTCTTCTACCCTGAAGATGGAGGCGATACGTTCCTCCGAAACGTCGGTTAACACCACATATACACGGTGCCAAATCCCAGAAGACTGCTTTCTTAATACGTATTATGTTTCTCCCATGGAAGCGGATGTTCAAGGACGATAAGGAGACACTAGAGGCCTTATTCATTTTAAAAATCTTCGTAAAGGCTCCTACGTTCAGATCTAAATATTTGTAACTGTAATATCTTTTCATTAAAACCTGTAGTTCTGTCTTATGTTCCCTATTGCAGAAACGTTCGCATCTCATCACTTTTCAGTACAATTGAGAAATGGCTTGCTAATGAATTAGGTATGGAAGGATTCCTAACTTTAGTTGAGGAAGACAGTAATTTGAAGATAGCACAACAGATTGTCACACCATGAACTAATTTTAATTACGTAACCATATAATCAAATTGTTTTTGTGTCGTAAATACATATTAGACGTTAGTAATTTTACTTCTTGAATTTTAATTGAGTTCTCATGCCTGCAGCACATTTCTTGACTGCCTAAGTATTGCATGGAAGCAACAAATGAGTGTTGAAATTCTGACGGGATGAGTATTTTCATGACCGGAACTGGTTATGAAACACAAGGCTACATAGAAGCAGCCTTAGTTAACGACATTTCAGCTAACTCGTCGATTTCGAGACATGTATACTTAGAAACAAGTTCATGATGGCAAGCAGAATTTTGACTGGGTACAGGGAATCGCAAATGAAATGCACAAGATGATAATGATCAGTTGGGAACAATACGTCATTTCAAATTTCCCATCTTCTGGGATATAGCGTCATGTAGTCAGTCCGTATGTGAGTAGAGGTTTCGGATGAACGTGTCACCTCCATCTCCAGGGTCGAAAATCAGCCGAGCAAGAAACCAGCGACAGCAGGTGGCGGGCTGCCAGAAGATGGCAAATTTCATAACTACCGCTGTGAGAACCTCAAATCCTACACAATACGTCTTTTGTTTCGCGTTGATTTAATAAGACAATTATAGTACCAAAGACCCTGGTATATAGTTAATTTTTGCAGACATATTCGGGAAGTGCTCTATTCGTATCCCGGCCCGATAACCGGCTACCTTGCCTGATAGTTCTCGTAGTTTTTCTCAGTGATTCCACACAACTGATGTGCTACTGTTAGGCCACTAACTCTTTCTTACAAATCTTTTACACTTTAGCAGCCATCCTTTTCTCCCCACAGCCTGTAGGCAAGCTATTGAAATGTCCAGAAGAAACAAACAGTGCTATAGTGTAGCATGAATGGTGGAGAATTTGCTGCTTTTTTAAAATTATATAAAAAGGTAGAGCTGTCCCTGTAACAGGACTTGGTAGCCCATAGGGTTATGAGACGTCGAGGTTCCCACATTTTTTCTAGACAATCGGCTCACAGATAGTGGTGAGGTTGTCAGCCCTACGCGCCGGCCGCCCTTTACCCCCAGGAAGATTCCTGGTACTCATTTCCGTTAGGGGCTGAGTCGACTCGGGGCCATAGTGCGGCTGGAAGGATTGGGTAAATTGAAAAATCCAATGACCGCATTGGGATTCGATCGGGCGACCTTCCGGCTTGTCGCATAGTGTCTCAACCAATTATGCTACCGCTTGTCCCCTATTAAAATAATGAACAAATCGGATTAAAGTAATGCCAATTAATATGCATTTGTTGAAGACAAAATTTAAATTAATTATCACAAAACTGCACTCTCTAACTCTAATAAAAAATAAATATTATTTTTGCGGAGTGTAAGCATATTTATTAAACCAATATATAAATATTATTTATGAATCTTATTAAAACGGCTGGAAACTGACATAAACAATTACTTAACATACTTTTAATTGTCAGAACAGAACAATGCCTTGTCTTGGCTGAACAATATTTACTAACCTTTTGGATATATAAAATATTTCATAGCTTACAACGTGTAATCGATTATCATCTTTTATTTTAAATTCAATTTTCTTAATCACATAAAAAAACTATCCAGAATATGACTTTGTGTTCAAGGATCACATTCTTGTGTGAGCTAAGATACATAAGGAGGCAGTTCTATTGCTATGCTCTCGTAAGGGCTAGTATCTCTTTGACATTATTTGGTTCTGTCTCCAGTTCCACAGTACATCATTTTCATTCTTTCAGGCATTACTTTAAAATATCCTGCAGATAAGATTGAAGAGGAAATCTTCCGATATTTGTTGAAACGGAACATAGCTCTGAGATCCTTAACGCAAGAACGGGATAAGCCACGAGCTGGTTTGCTCATTCTCTTAGCCAGAATTATTTCTAATCACAGATAGCTTGCATTGGCTTGTTACAAGAGTGGCATAAAAATAACACATAGTCGCCCGTCTGTTCCTTTGCATGTTCCACATCTGATTTGGGAAGTTTTAATTTTTCAGTTTTCTTTCCTTGAAATCTCTTATCAGTCTTGAATTGTGTTCTGTGTGAGGATAGCTGAATCCTAATGTATTGAAATGGAGCCAAGAAAACAATTCTTTTTATAAAATATAAATATGTTTAAAATATTTTGGTCTTAGGAGAAGCGAAATGCGAGATAGTATCAAATACTTCTCACATTATCGTAGTTCAAATAGAAATCCTTTGCGAGATAATGGAGTAATATTATCTGTTATCATTTGGGTTTACATTCTAAGTTAAAGGAGAAATGTAACATTGGGACGTGACGCCATGTAGTTGATTAAGTACATTTCTCCGCCGCCTCTGTATCTCTACCAAATTAGCAGAAGATATATTCTCCTCGACAAATTGTTATCTTCATAGCCACGCTCGAAACAACTTCAGATCTTACAGACGTAGCTTTGCTCAGTATAAATCGAGTATTATCGAAGCTTAGAATGAAGATTATATCGAACTTCGTAATTTTTTCCGAAAATTATACAAGTGTTTGGTATATAATATATTGTAGACATAATTATTGGTCTTATTAAGATCCGAAAAGGCCGCGCCATAGCTCAAGCGGTTAGACCCTGGCTTCCCACTGCAGCGGCCCTTGTTCGATCCCGGGTCTGGTCAAGTGGGATTTGTTGTGGACAAAGTGGCGCTGGGGCAGATTTTCTCCGAGTACTTCGGTTTCCTCTGTCAATCTTCATCCCACCAATTGCTCCACAATCACCCTCACCTATCATCTGGGGCTGGTATAATAGACCAGAAGTGACCGCAGTACAAGGTACTTAGTCCACCCCACTAACAATAAAAGAAAAATCCGAAAATTCAATCTTAACTAGTTTTCGATAGAGGTTCGTTTAGCGAAATAAATAGAATACATATTTTATGGACAGGTACAGTACTATATTCAATTTAAGAAGCTTTCTAACGACGTGTCTGCATTAAATAAACATGAATAAAGGTACAGTTGTCCCTCTGCCTAACTAATTAAGACCTGTGCCAAGAAGGCGTATGTGAGGGTAGATGTACAAATCCACGTATTCTTAACCTCGGCACTTGTTGGGAGACTGTGGTCAGCTTCACCCATGGGGAAAGAGTCCCCGTTACCCACTGGACAGGAACATGGGTGAGCCCCAGTCTGGACGATGTGGAGAAGAGAAAAATCTCGCCCCTACTAGAATTCAAACTCCGACCTCTCTGCCCACCAGTTCGTAGCCCGTCGCGTTAGCGGCTGAGCCATCCCGGTTCCTCAAACATGAACATTAAAAGAAATTCAATATTGTGAAAAAAATATGTGAATATTTTCTGCAAATTTTATATACGTTTCGCTTGTGTTGCTTCATTACATATAACTCCTGTCAATATATTTTTCAGATTATTATGTCAACTGATATATATTGTGACATGTTGACCCCTACCTCCCCAGCTGCACGTAGCGGTAACGTAGAGCTCGCATAATAGGCGAGTAATCACCCCGCAACTCTCCCCGCGGTGACGTCATGAGCGGAGCCGAAGTGAGCCGAGCGGAGCCGAATTGAGCCGAGCGGAGCCGAATTGAGCCGAGCGGAGCCGACGTTAGCCGAGTCCCCGCAACCTTGAAGCTATGCAAAGCGAGTCAACAGCGGCGACGTCACCGAGGGACATCGCGGTTGCTAGGCAGCAGTCAACAACTCCGGACAGCGTGGCTAGCAACACGGCACCAGACGACAATTGTCCGATCGAGGCTACATGAGGAGCAGCGAAGGCTATTCACAGTGAGTCCTCGAGCTACCTCCGAGTTAGTTCCGAGTTAGCCAGCAACCAGTCAGTTGTATTGCGGCATTTGGAGTGTACTAATTGTGATACTGCAGATAGCAGTAATCGTAAATCTGTAATTTGGGTGATTGTAAGTGCGGATGTGAAATAAAATTCGCTACATCCAATACATCGTGAAGTTATTTGTCGCGTTATACGCCCGATACGTGACACCATATATATATATACTACTACTATTAATAATAATAATAATAATTGTGGGCTCTACAGTCCATGATGAACCTTGGCGTCTGTTTTACAGTTTCTTAAACATATAGACAGTCGGTAGGACTCCTTGGGTGGGGATCAGCCCGTCGCAACACAAAGAATAAATAGAAACATCCATGTCTCTAGTGGAGTTCGAACCCAGGGACCCAGTGTTTGTATGGGCGAAGAAAGTTCGTTTTCTTAGACCGAGCGGCCACTGTGATATGCCGATATATGTTATGAACAATTTTATTAAATATGTTAAATCCTTGCTTACCTAGAATATTTATTTTATTATATCGATACAGAGACCACTCATCTTCTAAGGTGATGTTCGGTGCACATTAACTGGAATGCATAAAAACAATTTGAACGATGACTAAACTGCATAGAAGGCGCTAGCCGCAATCTCAGCGCTTCGTATTATAAACTTTGTGGACCCACAATGAATTGTTGCAAGGGAACTGTGTACCTGCCGACATAAATAATGCATACAAAGAATGAAACAACAAGGCGTCACAAGAATCTCTAGCACACCGTACCAAGGTAAACAACATCACCTTCAAACCAAATTATTTCTACATGATTAAAACATCTATCTTCAGTGGTTGTTCATCATTTCATTCAATTTAGAAATAAGAAGACCATATTAGTATTTAGAAGTGTGAAAGTGTCATATATTCTGATGTATCTATGGATATCAAGACGTGTAAAATATTATGATATTCAATAGTAATATTAAGTAAGCTTTCAGTACAAGGTCAGAATTTCTTAAAAGCTCTTCACCTGTTTCTCTAATTCTTGTCGTCTCAGTCGTTTAATAATTTCACATGTTTTATGAAGGACTCTATAAGGAAGAAATTCCAGCCGTCAGAGCTATTAGAAAATTAGGAATAATGAACATGTCGCCTATAATAGTATTTTACAAAATAAAAGACAATCCCAGCGAAGAATCTATTTCCTTCTATGTGGCTTTTCGTAATTAAGTGCCTTTTAACCTAAGACCAATACATACAGGGGAGACCCAACTAATTTCGCAAGTATAAACGAGTTAAATATGAAAAAAAGTAAGAGACTACGTGGCTTCAGGGGGAAATTACTGTGTGGATGAAACATTTAATATACTTGTAGTGTACATGGAGTATAGCAGTCACTGTACAACAAGAAAATACCACAGTAGTCATGACAATTCCTCAGTACATCTACGATAATTTAGCGATAGGATGATTTGTGCTGTATACAGAGTGTCCCAGGAGGAAAGGTCGATATTCTGGGAGGTTATAATATCGGCCATGATAAGCAGAAAATTATATATGTACATGTGTCCTATTTCGGTTTCCGAGTTAGAGCTATTTCACTGTACATTTCCAAATTTGTTGATAAGAAAGTGATATCATGTAAAAGTAAAAAAAGTAAACCTATTTAAATATGAGGCCGTGAAGGCCCATAGGGTTGTGAGACGTTGAGAGTCCCACATTGTCTAGACAATCAGCTCAAAGATGGTGGTAAGGTTGTCAGCCCTACGCGCCGACCGCGCTTTACTCCCCAGGAAAATTAATTCTTGGTACTCATTTCTGTTAGAGGCTGAGTAAACCCCAGGGCCTGTTTCTAATACCGCTATTTACTGTTAAAGTGACAAAGTTTGTACAGTTTACCTAGTGTAATATATTTTCGAAAATTCCGACCTCAACATCAGTGCACTTTGCAACTCGTGTGAGGACATGGTGTGTTGCTCGTCTATATAGTGTACAGTTAAATAGTTCTATCTTGGAAACCGTTCGGAATAGGACACATATACATATAATTTTTTTTTGCTTATAGTTACCGATACTATGACCTCCCAGACTATTGATCTTTCCTCCTGGGACATCCTATATATATAGAGAGATACAATTTCCCTGGGCTTAATTAATTAAGCATTATGCCATGCAGACAAATTGGAGAGTCATGGGATATCTCCATTATTCCTTACCTCAGCGCTAGATGGAACTAAATGGTTAGCTTCGAGCACAGGCCCTTTTACCTCGAGGAAAAGGTCCCGGCACCCAATGTATAGGAAGCTGGCTGGGCCCCAGAGTCGGTCTGGACGTTATGAATAAGAGAAAACCTTCAAACGATTAGTAGCAAAACTATTTTGAGTGTCTGCTTTGTAGTCTTTTTTAATGCCTAAAATAACTCACAAAGTAAAGAGTCTTACTTATAAACTTAAGTCCAGTAATGATCACTGCATGTAATTAGAAATATAAAACGGGTTATGTTGATAAAGAAATGACGTGTTCAACTTTGTCTGCACGCAAATTTAAAACGTCCTAAAACGCGCAAGATAAAGCAACTTTATCTACAATTGTTCCACAATTCAACGAATTCCCGCTTCCTGTACTAGTGTACTGAACCAACACGTTCTATTATATTCAATGTATTCAGGAGATATCGTCTTATAAAGCAAGTATGTCGAATTACTTATTTACACTGGTCTTAATGGAGAATCTCTATTTATTTCCGAGGTTAAGATTGAGTGGAGCTTTACCTCCACTCTCACTGTACTCCTTTACCATGTAGTTATTTAGACCAGAGGCAATTTGAGTTTTACCACTTAGTTGACATTTTAATTATTTCTGCGTTCAGGCTTATAATTATTTGTACCAGTTTTTTTTTGTGTTCTGTATTTGTACATGTATTTAAGCGTTACGTGTTATGGCCTCGTGTTTTTTCAGTGACTGTCCAGCTTGAAGTAATTTATAAAAGGAAAGGGCTGGAGGAGCCGTTTGGAACTCAGCGGGAGACTAAAAGACTTCTATCAATTCCGGCCGGGCCTCTTCACCGTGTAGCTTATTACGGAAACAACGTTGCTCCCACCATAACAACGTAGGCAGCGCTATGGGTCTGCCATCTACAAGACGCACTGTCAGGCCCACGGGGAGAAATAATAGAGAGTAAACTCTATTAGCCCCCGCGACTTTCTTAGACTTTATGAGAGCGTTAGTGTCTTGTTCCACCGTTGAAGTCCCCGGCTGTCTGAACACGCTGCAAGAATTGCCGCTCACATATGAACCAGTGGCAATGCCAGTTAAATGCGAGCAGCTGTTTAACTTGAACCGACTTTAGAATGTACTTTTAGCTCCAATACATAATAATTAAATTGTGCAGTTTATATTTATTATGTTGTTAATATATTGTTTTGATAAAAATCAAAGGATTGGGGTTATCTTCTAAGTAATAAAAGTGTTATAAATATTAGTAATTTTCTTATGGTTATTTACTGATTATTATTATTATTATTTTTTTTTCTTCGTAACGGTAATATTCTCTTAATGTCATCATGAATAAAACAATATAATATCTACCCGCTGAGGTTTACGAATAAACTCACGAAATGACCAGTTTTCCGCAGTCTACTCTCATATTACGTCTGCAATGTTAAGGACTTTAAAATTGCTTGAAACATGCTTCACCTAATTCTTCATCAGCGACATGTCTTGCACAGTAAGATGTAGCAGTGTCTACAATATTGTCGGCATAGATCTCAGTTTCCTCAGGATAAGCAATTTCCTCTACAAAAGGAGATACTGAAAAGTGCTAGAAACTTACGGAAATATTTAAATTGAAAGGATTGTTAAATGTAGAAAGATAAGAAAAGACTTATAGGTAGCTAGAAGGATGGCCAGTGATGGAATGTAATTATAAAGCTACAAGGAGAAAAACTTCAAAGTCGCTGGGAAATTATTCTGAGGATAATTGCTTGATCTTCGAAGAGAAGAGGCCGAAGAAGAATAGATGAATGAAGAAGAGAATTGTCCTAGAATTATATCTATTGCAAATTATATTATTCGGAATAGTTGTAATCTGCAATTTCAAGTAAAACAGAGAAAATTAGAATTGATTTACATTTCCTGAAAATTGTTGTCACAACTAACACAAAGAAAGAATTTGTGAACGGAACAAAAACTTACTTTTATTCGAAGTTTCGATGTTATATATTTCGCTGAACATATTAGCTCCTAAGGAAATAAGGTATCATTGTGATGATTGGTAATACACCTATTTATCTACATGAAGAGAACGTCGATCTTTCACATTATGAGACTAACAAGACTGCAACAAAAAGATCAATATAAATACGACCTAAATCTTAACTACAATAGTATACCAAAGTGATATGCATTATGAAACCAATGGCAAACTAAATTCTATATATGCTAATTACAATTCAGATCAAAGTAGTTTACCTTTGATTGCCATATATGAATTATAAAGACCGATACAAGTAAAATTTTAATTGCTTACCTCTTTGTGCTAAGGTAAAATGAGATCTCCCATTCTAAGAACATGGTAGAGAGAGAAAATATGTATTTAAGAAAAAATTCCTGTGGAAGACAAGGAAACAAATAGTTGTTATTAACTACAATAGAATTATGATTTGTTCTTCAAGATGACGCGATGGGAAGGCCATGTAGCAAGCACTGGAGAGATGATAAATGCATAGAAATGTGTGGTCTGGAAACCTGAATGGTGGAGGGTATGGGGAGGATGGCTGAGGCTCATGTATTGCATTGTAATGAACATCTGAATTTTATAAACGACGGTCTATTTCTTATCCAGCTGAACGGCTATTAATCATATTTGTTAATCGGTTATTAAAATGTTCGAGCTGGATAATCTGGCGTTGTTTGAGCTGGAAATTCTTATCACAGAATTACTTCAAGAACTACCTTTAAATTTTAACTTCTGTTGGTGAAGCCAGTCACTAAACTATTATACTACTAAAACAAACACGGATTATATTATGCATAAACATATAAATCAGACTAAACGCAAGCCTTCAAAATTCATAGCGCACTTTTCGTGCAGATGGTCACACCCATACCGGCTTTGAACATCAGATTATCCGATAAGAAGTTTACTGAAACTTGACCCAGACGATATAATATTCAACAGGTTATGAATGGCGAAAACACGATCATATAACACGATCACAGAGGCACACACGCACATACACACACACACACACACACACACACACACTAGTTAGCTTACTTCTGCCTACTGACAACCTACCCGTTTTTGCTGACAAATAAGATCATTGGAGAAGCCATTTGATTTTATCGTATTTGTTGACTGCTCTTCATACCCAATATATTTAAGAACAAGGTAAAATATAAAGATTCCCCTTTGTCTTATCACTTCTTGATGGTATATTAAACGGGGCAGAGAAAAGACCTCAGCGAAAAATACAGTGAGTAATTAGCTGGAAGTTTTACCTCACCACTCAATTTATGAGAGACTGTACATGACCTAGGATGATGACTTCTGTGTTCTAGTGGTCAGAGTTCCTGACTACAGATCCAGAGGTCTCGGGTTCGATTCCCGGTGTTACCAGATTTTCTGAGAAGTAGTGGTCTGGAACGGGGTCCACTCAGCCTCGTGAGAATAATTGAGGGGCTATTTCAAGCAAATAGCGGCTCCAGTCTAGAAAACGGAAATTAACGGCCGTGGGGATTAGTTGCGCTGACCACGCGACACCCTCTACCTGCTAAAGTTGGCACTAACTTCACCGACAAGCGGCGGTCGCTCGGTCGGTGTAGTTCGCTTGCGGACTAAAATCACGGAGTTTATTTTTGTTTTTGTATAGGAATCAGATTAGGTGAGTCCCTTGTCACCACGGCATGGCGCATCTCCAGATTGCGGATGGAGGAGACGCCCTACAAGTATGGAGGGAAGCTGCGAATATATTGAATAAGCAGTCGCGGACAGCCGACAAGGAGTGGTCCTCCAGCTTGTGGTTTAGCGTGGGGCTAACAACTCCTCACCGTAAAAAATAAACTTGTTACTAAAATTCTCAAGAAGAAAGTAAGATGGAACGGTATGCATTGAATGGATCTGGCTCAGGATAGGGACCAGTGGAGGGTTCTTGTGAACACGGTAATGAACCTCCGGGTTCCATAAAATGCTGGGAAATTCTTGAATAGCTGCAGGTTTGGCTTCTCCTCAAGAAGGGCCCAGCTCCATAAGTAAGTAAGTAAGTAAGTAAGTTAATTTGAATGTTGTGTCAAAATGAAAACTTCCGAAAATTTAACCCGGCCGTCAGTCCATAGCCGGAATTACTTTATTGACTAGGCAAATGAATCATTTTCAATTCCAAGCATGATAATAAAGCGATATTCCATCTGATCTGCTATACACCCTAACAAATAATATTTTCTCAGCCGCGCATGTTAAGGATAAATATGTTGAATATTATTGCGAACGTCGGTTAGGTAGGAAATGGCAAGAATAACAGGGATCTATTTTGATGAACTAACCCAGCAAATTCTAAAAGTAATAAGAGAACTACGAAAAACCAGAAGAGAAAAGCCCGTCTACTGGCAGAGAATTGAACCTGAATCCGACAGAATAATAATCTATTACTCAACAAAAGTGACTTCGAACCAGCAGATTATTATGTTTCTATGTTTCTCTAAATCATTTACCCCAAATATTTTTCAATTTTCTGCAGTCCACAAAATTACTTCCTTTGGCCATCATTCGAACAGCCGGTATTCATACTGAATGGTCTTCAGTTCGAAGTAAAATCTGTCAGAAAATTACTGAGGGGCTCCTGCTTTCTTACTTCGAAATAAATATCTTTGGCTCAGGTATTCCTTCGTGTGATAAATAACACCAAATGCTGGGATCACGGCGAAATTGTATTGATACGTGTATTTAAAAGGAGCTACAGTGTACACATGGTATAATCAAATGGAAACATTCATTTAGATAATATTATATGAAGCAAATTATATGGATCTACTGTAATAGCATCCGAAGCTAGATAAGGCGATTGCATACTCGAACCGTACTATTTTACTTTTATAAGAATTAGTGAAGGGTCAATTTAGAATTCCTTTTAAAAGAGGCAAGTAAAATAAAAAAAAAAAGACAATAACAAAATTTCATGCGTAATTTTTAAATTTACGGCAGCAACAATCTCTACTACGGGAACTATGAAATGCAGCTGTTATAACCATCATAGTTTAGCGAGAAAAGCTGAAAGTGTTAATTACGTGCACGTCTAAATTACATCAATTTAAGTCCTTATTGAGGTTAGTTGTACCGCGCTCACGTTAAAGCTGAGGCATTAATTGCCTTCAGCAGAGTGATTGGAACCCACAGCAGACGTGATGCCTGGCTGTTTAGTGGAATGAAGGTTGCTACATAATGACCCATTACTGATGTACACACACAGGCACAAATTTCATTGCTTAATAAGTTCCCGCAGTTTGTTCAGTAAAGGTGCAATTTACCTGATTAACAATTTTCTGTGACCCCGGAATTCTAGAGTGCCCTCAGGGAAAGTTGCTGCTATCTACTCGCCAAGTTTTTATCCTTATCGTGACAAAAAACGACATAATTATACTATGACATGCAGAATAATTATTCCTCAGTATAAAATGGTAATAACTTCCGCAGAAAATCGCGTACGTTTTCTTTTTATTATTCAATCTAATACTGAGGTGGTCAAAATTTTATTGTAAGAAAAATTTAATGGTGATATTTATTGTAACTGGTATCACTTACGCTCTCATTACTTCAGATATAAAATAATTTTTAAGCGTAATGTCCTATTTGAAAACGGTAATTATTGTGTATGGAATAACAATATTGATATATTATTTTGTTATTCGTGTTGCACAAACTAGCATAAACCCTTTTGAATATCAGGGGGATGTATCTATAAAGAAAGTACATCAAAATCATAACGTCAATAAAATTATAGGTTTTGCTCGACCTACACTAAGATACTAAACACTATAAAAACTAGAAACATTCTCTAAGCGTTGTTGGTATCTAATACGATTATCTGTGCAAGTGTTATCTATAAAAAGAAGTTTCATAAAAAACATATATAGTTGTCTTCAACTGGCTACAAAACATCATAATGCTTAGAGTCTAGTTCGCCACTAAATAAAATACATATACTTATTTCCTTTAAAACTTGACCAATTATAACGGTCGATGTTTGTTTAGTGTGGCACTCAGAACACACGAGTGTAAATTATACGCTAACAGACACTTTATAAATCTTACTACCCATTAACACAGTACTCAATTAGCCCTCATTTCTACGTATATTCTAACAAAATTTCAACAACATTCTCACTTAAAGTTAAAAAAGTCACCACGGTGAAAAATAATTACTGTTGTACCCTACGCGTCATACACATACGTCATGAACGTCGTTAATTTTATTACAGCAGTAAGAATAATTAAATTAATTTCTCTTAGTAAAAAGCATGTAACAGCGAGAAATACGTAACAGGCAAATTCTGTAACGAACTAAAAGCAAGAATTAAAAAAAGAACTTGTTAAAACAAAGATACGAACCAAATGTAGAGTGTAAGGTTTGAAATTAAGAAGATGGTGATCAAGCTATGTGTCAGTAACTATAAAATAATTTAATATTTGGTAGAACTGAAGTAAAAATGAAAAGATTTACAACAGAAAAGTTGGCAAACTGTACGTGCTGCTATACTGCTGGTTGAGAATATCTAAAATAAGTTGTTATATTGAAGTTACAAAAGTATCTGTTTCTTCTCAGAGAACACACTTATACTTAACCTCATTATATCAAGTTTTTTTCCTTGGCACTACAGCCCCAGTGGGCCTAGGCCTACCTCCATGAACTTCTCCGTTCACTTCGGTTTTTCTAGATCTTACACATTTGGTAGGACCGCTTGGGCGGGTGATCAGCTCGTCGCAAGGCCTCTACCTGTACATAAACACAGAAAAACGCACACACACAAACTAAACATCCATGCCCTGAGTGGGATTCGAACCCACGATCCCGATTTCCAAGCGAGCGAACACAGTACATGCCTTAGACCGCTCGGCTACCGTGACCGGCCCTTATATCAAGTATTGAAGACACTGAGATAATATCCTCTTGGAAAAATATATCGGTGGAACTGAACCTCGAGGTTGAGAGTTTAGCAGTCCTGATTCGTATTGAGGAGGTCCTGGTTTCGATTATCAGTCCCAAAACTAGCTATTATACTTGAGCTCTACTGTGTATTTCCTCAATCCCTCTGTGAAAATGCTTGGATATTACCTAAAAGAGGTCGCGACTGTTTTGTTTCATATCCTTTCAAATTCATCTCGCAGAAGCGTCCCACAATTCGACACTGTACAGCTGTAGAAGTAAGAGAAGCTTTCACAAATGAAGCAGGTACCTATCAGTCAGTGTGGTGTGGCCGTTTGCTGGACGGACTATGCGTGTTACGGACGGAGAGGTGTTGCCAACTTCCGTGACTCAGCCTCCCGCTGACTGATGCAGCTGGGCCGAGGAACATGACATACAAACCGGCAATCATACTGTATCGCTTATTCTTTGCTTCTTACATTAGAGAAATTTAATAGCGATTAAAATGTTCTCGTAAATAAACGGAAGACGAAGAAATAATTTTTACTGCGGGATCTCCTTATTAATTGTTGGCTTGTTTATTACTATTATTAGTAGTAGTATTGTTATTGTGACATGTTGACCCGTTGCTAAGCAACGACTGCGGAAGAAGTAGAAATACAAGAGCCGTTTTTAAATAACAGTTTCGCAAACACGGCAACCTTTCCACAGTAATAATGGAACGATATTTTCCGTGCGGTCCATGCCGAGATACTGTAAGTATGACAATTATTTAGTGACTTTCAGTCGAGTTTGGTTGAAATGGTTGGTGAGTTCATGAGAAGACTCCTGAGGTTCAGTCGGTGTGAGCTGCTGCTGTGAGAGCCAGTAGTTGAAGCAGGGGATATTTCGGGAACCCAGAGGAAAGGGAACGTACGCCGTTGGAAGCCACTACCGAGCAACTGCTTGTGAAGACGTGACTGTGCACACTGCTGTGTAGGCGTAATAGTGAATTGTAAAGTGTAGTCACGCGCTGTATCAAAGAGTCTAACAAATCCAATTACTATTCCAAAACCCGCACATAGTCGAGTCCAACAAATCCAATTACCATTCCAAAACCCGTATATAATCACTGAATCACGTGCAACTATTATTATTTGAACATCGTATATTACACTGTGGGGCACGCAGTAGCGTATTTGGTTAAGGTACTATGTTACAAGCCGGAAGATCGGGGGTTCGGTTCCCTAATCACGTCACTGGATTATTCAATTGACCTAATACTTCAAGCCGCACTATGGCCCTGGGGTCGACTCAGCCTCTAACAGAAATGAGTACCAGAAATATCCCTGTGGGCAAAGGGCGGCCGGCGCTTAAGGCTGACAACTTCAACGTAATCGGTCAGCCAATTGTCTAGAAAATGTGGGAGCCTCGACGTCTCACAACCTTATGGGACTTCACGCCTGTGACAGGGAATATTTTATATTTTTTGCCTTTTATATTACACTGTATTCTATACATGAGCGAGTGTCAAATTTTGTACTTATGACCGAGGGTTCAGAGTTCGAATCCCAGTAGGATCAATAATTTTCTTTTCTCCACGTAGTACAAATCTGCCCTGGGGTCCACCCAACCTTCTGCCCAATGGGTACTGTGGACTCTTTCCCTGGGGGTAAAGCGGCAGGGGCGTGAAGCTGACAACTCACCTCCAGGTATTGCCGAGGTCAAGAAAATGTGGATCTACACATCCACTCCCTCATACAACTTTATGGCGTAGTGCTTAATTAAGCACAGGGATAACTTTATGGTTCATCAAGCAATAGCCTCATGGAAAATATATTTAAAATAAAATAGCCTGTTCAGCAATGAAGATCAACTTGAATACCTAGAATGTGATTAACTTTCTCTTAACCACTTCAAATTTCAATAGATTTAAACCCGGAGATAAAATTTCCAGTATACATTCGACATGAGGCTGAGTGAGGTACAGAGTCCATCTAGATGTGGTGAAGAGAAAAATTCCCAATTTACTGTGACGTTTCTTGTCACTTAACATCCCTACATTTATTATTGTGGGCATTATCCAACGCCCTGTTTATATTTCAAAACATAACATTTCGTAGAATGGACTGTGTCTCCGTTTTCCTACCTCCTGAGATACGGATTATCTCTATTGATTGGCTCCATCTGAGAAAGTTTTACCTGAAGACAGAATCCAGTCTCTGAAACGCTGTGTTTCGACAT
This sequence comes from Cryptotermes secundus, assembly GCF_002891405.2. NCBI lineage: Eukaryota > Metazoa > Arthropoda > Insecta > Blattodea > Kalotermitidae > Cryptotermes > Cryptotermes secundus. Next base: position 104,569 of record NW_019721786.1, on the reverse strand, counting down.
ATAAACAAGACCTTTTTTAAGATAAAAACAGGACGATGGATAATGTCCAGAAACATAATATTTGTTGTAATGTACCATCGTCACAAAGTTTTAGAACTTAACATCCTTGTATTACTGGTTATGTTTACCTTACCTGCCAGTGTCCCAGACTAAATACACAGCACTGAGTGGTAAGTCGATTGGTGAATAATTAAATATAAATAACTTGAGAGAAAACGAGAGTGGCCTAATCGAGTAATTGTCCCCGCGTTTGTCTGGAGGGACCAATGATAAATCACAACAAACCTGTCAGGATACTGGGTTTTCCGGTAAAGATTCGAACAGGGAACATCCAAAATACAGGCTTACAGCGTTAGCCCTTACACTGTATGCTTGACTACTTTGTTGGATATAATTGTGAATCAGTCTGTACAGTTGCGTGATACGTATAAAGCAAAAACCTTTCCATACCTCGAGGAGGCCATTGTGTAGATCTCGCTGGATAACTTTGTTAATCTAACGGAAGTTAATATGTGTGTCACTATAATTCAGCTCAGGCGTTCGAAGTAATTAACAAAATACAAAACCAGAGTCGCCAAGTCGTAACTTAATATAAAGTCAAAGATATAGGTTATCTGTGAGTGTAACTCCTCCTCCGGTCTATTGGTATGTGATCCACGTTCGACGAAAAGAAAACATCCACGGGAAATGTGGAGTAGCAGACTTCTCATCTAAAGAGGCATTGCATTAATTCTTGTCATGACTGCTCAGACAGTGTATAATACTGAATGTCTCCCTAGGATTTAAGAACCGTTACAGTTGAATTTCAGATTACGTATCCTTGAAAGAAATGTCTATTACTTCAGAACTGTGGGAATCTTCCCTAAAATTGTATACAGAAACATATAATTAATTATTTTCTCAGCAAAGTGGCGTGGAGTACCAGGCGAAGATCTCTGTTAATTATCTTAACTACAGGTAAACTCGAGAACATATCAATTCTGTTTGAATCCAGTCACTCACCGCAGACTGTCTCAGATTGAGCAGGATGGTATATACTTAATGCTTTAGGATTCCATACAGGAGATGCTACCTTCCCTGCCCACCCTAACTGATGCAGTTACCGAAACAGCTGATCACAGTGGCCGGGCGACCTAAGTCATAAAATGTCTTCGCCTGCTCAAACATTGGGATCGTTTGTTCGAATCCCATTGGAGGCATAGATACCTGTTTGTGTTGTCTTGTGTAGGTAGCAGTCTTGCGACATGGCTGATTCCCCGTCGAAGGAGTTCTACCAACTCTCCACAAGATCCACCGTTCCACATTAATTCTGATTGGAACAGACCAGAGCACCTAATAGTAATTGTATAAATTACCGAAACACTTTCAGGTGAAAATATGAATTAAGAATGTCTTCATATAGCAATTTTATCCATTTTTTTTTTACTTCCTTTACATGAGGTACAAATATTCTCCGGGCCAACATGTTCCGAAAAATCCTTAATTTCACTTTTCACTAAGGCTTAGTGCTGATGCTTACCCTGTGTTTTAGACGATGACACGGTTTAGAGTCCTGCTTTGTTGTAGATGTTTCAGAAATCCTTCATATTTCAATCTTCAATGCAATGTAACATGGCCCTTGGCGATATTCAGAAGTACAAAGTACCGTAGCCTTAGCTTTGGCGAGGGTCATGCAGTAGACATTTCTCCTTTAAAATGGAGACAGTAAGTATATACGAAACATAGACAATACCATTCACCCCCACACAAGCTCAATTTCACCTTCAACATGTATCACGTAGGATAAATCACACGAACATCAGGTTCTTCGTAACACTGTTCAGTAATGGGATAACTATCAGAGTTAATCGCAGCTGTATTAACTCTGCTACCTTGCTGTAAGTCGTGTTGGGTCCGTGCCCTCTGTTAATTACGTAGTACTCGCATATGTGCACAGCGACAAATTAGGAGCATTACAGTGCCGTCTCGGTTTCCACCTGGCGCCTAGGAAAGTTACTACCACCAGCATTCCAATCAGAGTCATGAAACCTTCCAAAATGTGCGATTCTGATCTCTCGCAATTTATTATAACTTAACAAGACCGGGAATTGTGTTGCGTGTTCCGACTCGGCAATATTCTCCAGGTATCTTATTTGTCACGTCCCAAATGAAATGACTTCTATGTCAGATAAGATCAGGGTCTGATAAAATTGAGTTCTCTCTCTGAAGATTTTAATAGCGATCGGAGGAAATGTGAAGGTGTTTTGTAAAATAGTTATACCCTGAGGCAACTAGATGATATTTCCTGAACATTAACTAGAACAAGCAGCTAATTTAAAACCAAACGATGTGTAATATCTGATTTACCTTCATGATATATTAATTGGTTTAATGTAAAACAAAAGGGGCACATGGTAGTGTACTTGCTTGAGGCATGATGCCACAAGCCGGAAGGTCGAGGGTTCGAATCCTGATGAGGTCATTGGATTTTTTTTTAATTTACCTAATGCTTCCAGCGGCCGTTCACGGTAGCCGAGCGGTCTAAGGCATGTACTGTCTTCGCTCGCTTCGAAATCGGGATCGTGGTTTCGAATCCCACTCAGGGCATGGATGTTTAGTTTGTGTGTGTGCGTTTTTATGTGTTTGTGTACAGATAGAGGCCTTGCGACGAGCTGATCACCCGCCCAAGCGGTCCTACCGAATGTGTAAGATCTAGAAAAACCGAAGAGAACGGAGAAGTTCATGGAGGTAGGCCTAGGCCCACTGGGGCTCTAGTGCCAAGAAAATAAATGCTTCCAGCAGCACCATGGCCCTGGGGTCGAATCCTATTGTTTGAAAAACAGCTGTTATATTCACAAAAAATTAATCAAGAGTCAGATTTGTCTGTTTCAGTGTGAATGACAGTAATGCCCATCCTACTTCAGATGTTGGGTACGTCTGCCATGCTGTTGTTAGTTTTGCTAAACAGGCCGGTCCAACTGGGCACAGCAGCATAACGTCAATACAGTTAACGCTCTATCGATATGCCCTCTACGGAGACTCTTTAATTAGGGAATTGGCTTCCGAAGACATTGAAATATATCTGAATTACTGTAAAATATATATCAGCAATTTTATGAATATGGACATTTTGCTGGGGAAAAGAAAGAATGTTATAACCTTCTTCGAATACAATTTATTACAAAAAGAATTCTTTAGTGAAAGGGCAATTTCCTAGTGAGTTAAAAGAGCAAGGTTTTGGTTACGAGGTCTGGAGCGTGGGGTAGAAGGCTTCCCATAAAATTGCCGGAGACTGCAGGCAACTATTGTCGTGCGCACAACGGAAGATGCCTAGTGTCTTGAGGGCGGAGTCTACCGGACGGTAAGCGACGAGATAATATTCGGGTGCGCTGATTAGATTTACGGGCTCCCGGTACCATTACTACCTTACTACAAGAGTTGGCTTGATCGGGAAATAAATTATACAAAACCCTCACGAAATATGGGTCGAGGTGATTATGAACTGACCCTTACGCGTACTGGAATGACACAATGTAGGGGGAGTGACCATGGCCTAGTTTAATTTAAATAATTAAAACTGCATAATAAGGAGCTTTATAACTTGTACGTTTCTCCAAGTATAATTAGAATCATCAAGTCAAGGAGGATGAGAGGGTCAGGGCATGTAGCACGAATGGGGTAGACGAGGAATGCATGTAGGATATTGATGGGAAAGCCAGAAGGAAATAGACCACTAGGAAGACCAAGGCGTAAGTGGGTGGACAATATGGAAATGGATCTTAGAGAGATAGGATGGGATGGTATGGATTGGATTGATCTGGCTTAGGATAGGGACAGTAGAGGATTCTTGTGAACACAGTAATGAACCTTCGGATTCCATAAAATGCTGAAAATCTTGAGCAGCAGCAGAATTGTCGGATTCTCAAGAGATACTCTCCATGAGTAAGTATAACAGAATTTGTATGCTGAAACTAAGTTAGCTACAAACACACGTAATTTATTCTATTATTTTTCGTATAAAATTAAATATGATGTGTTGAGTAGTTATTAATTCTGCTTCATGTAGGATAGACGACGCTTTCAAATCATGACATGAAGACCTGATATTATGACTGGAGTTTCGGTGATTTTCGTCAGTCCCTCCAGACAAGCAATGAGATGCTTAAAATTAGGCCGCGACTACTTAGGGCCTACTTCTACGTCATTTCCAAAATGCTATGCACTAATCATCCGAACACTTAACACTGTAAAAATTAAGCGCCAGCTAGCGCCAAGGCCAAGAAAGTGCGGATCTATATATCCACTCCCCCATACACCATCATGAGCTAGTGCTTAATTAGTTAAGCACAGGAACAACTTTACCTTATTAGGCTAAGAAGGAACTGAATATGCAGGCTGTGCATATTAGTGAATTCTGTTGTCCATATGTTTTAATTAGTTTAGTACTCATACTCGTTATTAGTACATTTTTCAAGTTGCTCTGGCAGAGACAGTTGCTCTTGTAATTAACAGAGTTTTGGGATGGAGGTGGAATAGAGACGCAAGGGACGTGAGGAGGGAGGGGCATCACTCCTCGCAACATAAATCTCTTTCTGCACTGTCCCTCAACACCAGGTTACACTAGAAGAAAGTATATCACCTGACATGGACACCCTTGCCAAATATACGTGGCAGCGCACTGATGTTTTAACAGGACTCTGAACTATCTGTCTATGGTTCTACTGCCCTTCTGTTGGACCTTGGCCGCTTTTTCAGTTTCTCGACCCTATACACAGTCGATAGGACTCCTCGGACGGGGGATCAGCCCGTCGCAAGGACACTACCTACTCACATAACAACACAAATACAGAACAAACGCACACAGACATCCATGCCTTGAGTGGAATTTGAACCTACGGTCCTAGCGTTCGAGAGAGCGAAGACAGTTCATGATTTAGGCCGCGAGGCCACTGTGATCGGCAAGGCTCTGAACTGGAAGTACCACAATCTTTGGCCCCTAAAGATATGCAAAATACGGTCATCGATATATGAATGGTGTATGACTCCAAGTCTTTATTTACTGCAGATGAATTAGATCCAGTGTCAAGAATCGGCATAAATGATCAAGATCGTGACCAGGTACATGCTGTATGGTATCGATCGTTCGATGTTCAAGCTGCCTCTGGGTACCACACAGACTTTTATTCGATGCGTAGTCTTTTTTTTTTAATGCTAGTGGGGTAGGACTAAGTCCCTTGTACTGCGGCCAATTCTGGCCTATTGTACCAGCCCCAGATGATAGGTGAGGGTGATTGTGGAGCAGTTGGTGGAATGAAGATTGGCAGGGGAAACCGAAGTACTCGGAGGAAACCTCCCCCAGCGCTACTTTGTCAGCCACAAATCCCACTTGACCAGACCCGGGATCGAACCCGGGTGGGAAGTCAGCTACTAGCTGCTTCAGCTATGGCGCGGCCCTGAGTACTTTTGATCTGGCTTATATCAGAATTAATCCCTTGCTGTTCCCAACAAAGCTCACTGTCGACAATTCCATTGCCTGAGAGAAGCAAGATGGGGCCCGGACCGGTCACAAATCTGGGGCTCAATCCCCACCCAAAAAGCCATATAAATATATGAATATATTGAATAAAAAGTATTCAAATCAGATCTTCTGTCATCTATTAAAATAGATTGCTGAAATTGATGAAAGCTTGAAAAAGAATTGGAACGTTTAAAGAACTGTTTGCAAGACAATTTTTAAGTCAATATTTTTAAAATCATCTATAATTTAATCACCAAATTTCCGTATTTCTACCCGAAAGTTAGAATAAGTCATACAAAGTAAAGACCACTTTTCATCTTTAATTTGTCAGCTGTCGAATGGTTTTATATTTTTATCTCTTTAGAATTCTTCATATTCAGTATTTCTACGAAAATGTTAAAATTTCCTCAACTTCGGACACTTCCTTTAATTATATTAAATTTCTTTTACTTAAAAATAAAACCAAAGACTGAAATTCATATTTCGTAAAAATTCTATGTATTTGAAATCATCCAGTTCATAATATTTTTTAATCTTTTTGTGTGATCTTTAATATTTATTCGTGAACATTCAAAATGAAAAACCTTCGAGTTTTTCCAAGTCCCATATTCTGTACAAAATTAAAACTTTCCTAAAATTCATAGCTTATGTTTGGTTTATTTTTTCTGAAATATTTCAATATCTTCAATTGGAATCTTTGAGATTGAAGCACATTAACAATGTTTAATTTCGTCATCCTCTTTCAGGGTACCAATATATGTCTATAACAGTATACATCGCGTTCGGATTCGGAGAGACCTTGGTTACATCTTGTAAGGCTCTGTTCTTTTAAATAGACCAACAGTTCAATTTACATTTCAGCAGGTCTTGGTAGCGTAGTGGTTGAGAGATATTCTACAAGCCGGAAGGTCACGGGTTCAAGTCCCGATGAGGTCATTGGATTCTTTTCAGTTCACCTAATCCCTGGGGTTTACTCAGCCTCTAAGAGAAATGAGTACCAGGAATTAATTCAATATTTTTTTTTTGGGGGGGTAAAGCGCGGCCGGCGCGTAAGGCTAACAAGCTTACCGCCATCTTTGAGCCGATTGTCTAGATAATGTGGGACCCTCAACGTCTCACAGCCCTATGGGCCTTCATGGCCTGGTACAAGGATAGCTTTACTTTTTTTTACTTTACTTGTTAAGTCTGGCTTACTTTACATTATGTTCGGTTAGTTTTGCTCGTGGGATCATTGCGCCCTTATTTGCGCATTCATGCTAGGTACATTTAGCTTATATTAGTTATATTCTTCCCAGCAGGTTGTCTTATAACATCACATTGCTTGCACTTTTAGTTTTGTTTTCCAACATTTGGTAATTTTATTTTCATACTATTATGATTTTACCTTCTTCCCTTCTTTATAAAGTAGGGTCAGAAAAACGGTTGAAAAGTAACAATGTCGTTTAGCTTTCATGTAAGTTAGTTCGTTAGTTACTGCCAACTTTTGCGGATAGAGTTTGTCGCGTGGTCAGCGCGATGGGCATTGCCTATGCTTTTTTATATTCACAGTAATATTTTTCTACAATAAAAAAGTTCCCACTGCAGTTAATCTCTGTTTTCTAGACCGGAGCCGGTATTTCCTTGAAATAGGTCCTCAATTATCCTCAAGAGGTTGAGTGGACCCCGTTCCAGACCCTCTACTTCTCAAAAAATATGGTAGCGCCGGGAATCGAACCAGGACCTATGGATCTGTAGCCCGGAACTCTGATCACTGGACCACAGAGGCTGTCGGCTAAAACAGGATTGGCAGAAAATTAACAAGAAAACTCCTCGTGACCTTGACAAAGATTAAATTCGCTAGTGGGGGGTACAGTTCATTTGGGCCCACTCGGCACGGCGGCCATTAATTGGCTTATTGTACCTACCCCGGGTGATTTATGATGATGGAGAATTTGGTGGAATGAAGATTGGCAGGGGAAACCGAAGTACTCGGAGAAAACCCGCCCCAGTGCCACTTTGTTCACCACAAATCCCACTTGACCTTGACAAAGATTAGTAGACACCTTAGACAAAACAAGGGCTACAGAAAAGGTATTTGTTGTGCTCATCGCAATGAATCAATACTAAATAAAATTACCTAGGTCCCAGGTATCTTCCTAATTACGTCAATAAATATATTTTCTTCTTTCTCTTTGCCAGTTTTTTAAGTCCTAGTAGCACACAGAATAAAAAAATGTCGTCTTTATATATTTCTAGTTATTCCTTTTTCATAGAGATGTATTTTAATACAACTGGCTTGAATTTAGGCTGCAGAATTCAACTCCTGTCCCAGTGCATAATTCTTGGGCATACCACTTTAATTAATTGCATATATCCGCATCACAGTCCGCCAGAAAATATCTCCCAGAAAGTAAGGAGCAAGAACTGAGAAATAAAATGAAGATGGAATTCATTAAGTTAATGGCATCTCACTCCGAGAGAACCTCACAGACTGAGGACATTCGGAAACAAATTTCTGAGGAAGAATTAAGATAAAAGTTAAAGTTCTCCCTGTGTTTAATTAGTTAAGCACTATGCCAGTAAGACGTATGGGGGTGTGGTGTAGCTGCACCATTCTTATTAGATGGAGCTGAGTGGTCTGCTTCACGTTCTGGCCTTTTTACCCCTGGGATAAAAATCCTTCGGTACTCACTGGATGGGAGGCTGGGTGGATCCTTTGCAGATCTGGCCGCTTTGAAGAAGAGGAATTCTCTTGCTTCTGCCGGGAATCGAACACCTGCTGTCAAGCCCCTTTCTCTTCGCTAGACCCACTGAGTTATCCCGAATCCTCGGAGGAATTATCATAATACAAAATTTCCCACATAATGAAGAAGTCAGTTTATACCCAACATTGGTATTCATGAAATTACGAGTACAAATGAAAGTTGATGAAATGAGTGGGATAGGAAATATGTGAACGAAATACGAAACAGAATGTTAGTTTTAACGGTTAGGGGACCTAGGAGTAGAGTGAAGAAATGTTGGTAGATCTGGGCGTGCGTGGAATAATATATTATTAGAAATGTATCAGAGATACACAGGATGTATATTGACTACATTCAACTGGCTAGTGATAGATTGGAATGGACCGGCTTTGGAATCTTGGAGATGAATCTTCCATAAAAACAGGAAATTCCTTACTATCTGAATACTTAAAACTACTTCATTAGAACCTGTACCACGGTTTTGGTATTGTAATCTGGATGGCCAGTGCGTTGCTAGGTAACGGACCGGTGAACAAAAGCGATACACGCTCGCAACAGTGGATCAACGAGGTTACGCAACCCGTATCTAGGCAAAGGCTCAGTAAAGAGACTTCCGAGCAGGCGCAATGACGTCACACTGAAAGAGTACTATCACGAGGCTTGTTTTCTGTGGTCGGTGCGGAGGCTGTATCACGACAGTTAGAGACAAAAGAGATGGCAGTGTTTCAGAGTGTTTAAGAGTGTATGAGGAAAGTTCAGGAGAGCTCAGAACAAGTGATAGTTTAGTGTAGAGTGCTTATAAAAGAAGTACATAGAAGACCTGACGTCTGTATTATAATTACAGCAATCTTGAAAGCGCTAAAATTATTTGTTGTTACATCTAGTGAATATTCAATAAACCGATTCACCAATCCAAACCTGCATCTTAGTCACTAAAACTCGTAAGAGTATGTTAATCGTTTAGTTAATATTAACAACGCTTTCAAAAATGTTAAAAAAATTCAAACAAATTAAACGTTATAGTCATGACTGACGACTGATTTTCCTTGTGGACTGATTCATTCCTTTGTACCAAAAATTAATAATTCTGATCTCTTTCTGCGTGTAGTCTAGCTAGTGTAACATGTTCTTAATAGATTAATGATCCTGGATAGACACAGACCCTTAACTAATCAACCAAAATGCATGGTGTTTTATATCTTCCTTTTGCCGCCTCTCTTCTAACGAGGAAATCAAGCCACGTATTATACGCACCCATACATATATTATAATAATATCCAGAAGCTGTTGTCAGACCGCCTTGATGGGTAGGCCTAACGAAGCGCTTCTATACCGTCCAGAGTATCTTTCGCTCAATTATGGAGCTAATTAGTACTTGTATTGTTAACAGACTAGGATGGGGGTTGTCTGGTAACAAGTCGCCGCCCTTGACCTCTCGAACTGACCTTCAATACTTCTTCTTAACGTTTCACGTTATTTAGAACACTTCCCCTTTCTCCCGCCCTCCTACCTTCAGCACGTCATGGAATTTGTTATTGAATATCGATTACTGGTAACTGACAAGTGTTTTATTAGTAAATATTATTCAAATGAAGCTGATTAAACGTATATTTATCATACATGCGGTAGTTAGTGCGTTCTGGTGTAAAAATAAATTTTAAATTTCGTTTACGTTCGCTGCTACGAGATTAAACTGAATTCAGTGCGTCTCTTACCTGAAGATGTAACGATTAAAGTATATAAAACTATAATTTTATATGTATTTACGCAAGAGTATAAAACTTGAGAATTCACTCTAAGGAAGGAACACAGACTAAGGGTATTTTAGTACAACATGTGAAGATATTTCGTACCCAGCAGAGATAAAACATATAGGAATTTATGTTCTACTTGGATCTTTATAGGAGCTGGGATAGCGCATTCAGGATAGCGACTGGCTATAGGCTAAACGACCGAGAGGTCGGAGTTCGAGTCCCGGTAGCGTCAAGAATTCTCACTTCATCATATCGTCCACACCGGTCCTGGGGTTCGCCCAACCTCCTATCCAATGGGTACCGGGGGCTCTTTCCCCGGGGGTAAAACGGCCGGGACATGAAGCTGACCACTTATCTCCATCTAGTTTCGAGATCAAGAAAATGTGGATCTATACATCCACTCCCCCATACCTCTTCAAGGCGTAGTGCTTAATTAGTTCGGCACAGGGACAACTTTACCTTGGAGGTTTATAATTAGTAATCTTCAAAAGAATGTTAATAAGATTATTAAATTAAGAAGGGTGAGATGGGAGGATTATGTAGCATGGATAGGGATATTCATGAAAAAATTAATTGTAAACATTAAAGTGAAGGTCCGCTTGACAGGCCAACGTGAAGATTAGTATAAAGACATTCAGTAATAGTGTAATAAATAGGATGAGAATGTAGTTCAATAGCCTCAGGATGAGATTTAGTGCATAGTTCTTCGGAACCTGTCAACACATTAGCTTCCGGGCCGAGGATCTAACGTTGGACTTCCTGGATAGCGAGTTAGTAGCAGCAGCTAATCAGAAAATCGCGCTGTGCGTATTAAGCATGTTTGGGCATTTTGAGCAATACCTGACAACTCCAACATCTGAACTAGAGGCTTAGGCATAGCAGTTTCTCTTAAAAGAAATGTTTAATTGCAAGGTGTTATGGATTCAGTGATCTGGCCCCAGTCGCATTCTCGCCTAACGTACTCCATACCCCTACCACCTAATCCCCCCTTCACTTCAGGGTGTTTCACTTTAGGGCATAACTGCAGGAGGTGATTTCCCAGGTCTTTGTGATAAATAAAGTTCATATAAATGTGTGTCCGATTTTGGACGGTTACGGAGTTATGACCGTTTTTTCATTCCCGTACACGCCCTCGTGTGAACCGCGGCTGTCATCTGGCGGCTCGCTGTTTTTAGCCAGCTACAGACAGAGTGTTCTCGTTATCTCGACACTTGAGAGGTACCTAAGGCCTGGTGGGTTGGTATATCCAGCGCGGTTCACAACCGAGCGGCAGCCTGTGTTGCGGCCGGCGGTGGCATTTTCGAAAATCAGCTTTAAGCACCAATAAATTCAAATTAAAGGTAACTTCACGAAGTTAACTTTACATTCATACTTTAAAAGTATCATGTATTATGCTGGTTTATTATTTTGTTCCGTTTATTGTCAGTAATCGTTACCTTCTATTCTGAGTTTAAAACGGTCATAACTCCGTAACCGTCCAAAATCGGACACATGTTTACATGAACTTTTTTGATCACAAAGATCTAGGAAATCATCTCCTGCAGTTATGCCCTAAAGTCGTGAAACACTCTGTATATATACTCGTAGTTAAGCTACCCCTGTAAGAGGCCATGAAGGCCCACAGGGATGTGAAGGGTGAAAATAAAGCGGTGAATTAACTGCTAAACGAAATTTGGTTATTTATTGCTTAAAATTTTGGTGTCTTTAATTTCTTCACGTCTTACTCTTGAATTCTTAAGAGTGAAGAATCAATTAAACTGAAATTGCATCTATTGTTACAGGTTCATGTCTACAATTATCACATCGCTTATTCCAGAATGTCAATCCTACAAATGGAATGTAACAAATTTTTTTTGGGGGGGAAGGGGGTCAACCTTTTGAAAGGCGAATATTTCCGAACAGAATTTAATAACAATAATTCGAAATTACTTGAATCGTACGTGTTCATTGAAACAATAATAACATACTGTGAGGAGTGTATAAATGATATGGTAAGCTCTTATGATGTTATTGCTACAATAAAAAGAAAGTTTCAGACAAGTGAAGCCATTAAGCAGGGTGTTGGCCAGATATGAGGAAGAGAAGGCGATAGGTGTGTGAGAGGAAAGAGATATGTCTACTTTTCACACTTGAACTCTGTGATGGGCCGTGACAAATGCACTATGACATTATCGCAAACACAATGAACCGTACATGATATTCCGTAATCTGTGCTGTGTGAAGGTGCCTTCTATACGCGGATGGAATGAATGATCCTGCCGCCTCTCACAGCCTTCTTTGCTGGACCTCGTATTCCGGTACGACAGTCGCTCTGTTTGATAAGCAGTGCAGTATCAGTGGTAGTAGAGAAATTACAGGAAAATATCTTTCCAAATTTCAGGAAATAAATATCACCATCACTTCCAGGGCTGTTAAACCCTGTTTCATATTTTAAAAAACTTGGACCCCTTCTCAACAGCGTCCAGATCTACTCTGGGGCCCATCTAGCTTCCTATCTAGTGGCTACATGGGGCCCTTTCCCTGAGGGTACAGTGGCAGAGGGGTGAAGCTGACCACTTACTTCCATCTAGTGCCGAGGACAAGAAACGTGGAATTATACAACTCGCCAAGGTGTGTTCATGGCCTGGAGGTATAATTGCGCCACCCATTTCCTGGGGATGTAAATACGGAGACCTGGCTCTGCAGGTTGGGGGAGTCTAGAATCTGAGACTGTCAAATATGGCCATGAGTCCCGAGGTACTCGAATCCGAGAAGGACTGAGCTGGCGTGGACCAGCAGCAGTTGTAAACCATTGACCAATTCTCTCGTCGGAGAGGATGTTACATGAGGACTATAAGAGCAAATGTCAGTTGAAAAAATACTGGTCGTGGGTCTCAAGGGGCTTGGCGCCAGGGCTACAATTGTTGCCGTGCAGATAAACCTACATCACAATTCAGAAAGAAGTTTTCTAATACATCGCACCACAATCTGCTTTAAGCATGTCTTGTTATTGTAGCCACTACAGAACGTATTAAGTTTATGTACAAATTGTCCTCGGCCGTAAAGTAACTCTGACAGAGATGTCAGGTGGCTCTGGTAACGCCCTCATTCTTATATGGTTTTGTTCTTCCTTCTAAGTTATGGTATAGGCCTAATTTCGTTATCAATTTATAAATATTCCTATATGTTGTTTCGTTCTCGTATCCATGTTAACAGTTATTACTGTTAGATAAGACAACACTACTAATGCTTCAGTTTTGTAAAATTTAAGCAACTTCAAGCTAATCGTTGGCCAACTGAAATTCGCACACTCTATGAACCAGAGCACGTCATGCCTTGTGCAGGCAACCTTACGGAACAGATATTCTATATAAGCACGTATGAATTCCGCATCGGCTTATAAACACCACAAATATGCTGAAAATAGAATCTAGTGACCCTCTTATGATGATGTAACCGCGTAACCGCGTACGTCACTAGCTGACGGTGACACGTCCTCGTTCCCAAGAGCAGATGGAGTTTAGGTGAAAACGTTTATTCTCTACAGTTAAATCTTTATGGTACAATCGACATCACTTAATGGGGACAAATCTGAGGAAAGAAAGAAGCATTATTTGACGTTTTTAAGTTAATATATTGATATTAAAGTGTGCTTTAATTAATTTATTTGATGAAGATTCGGCCGCTATGTATTTTCATGCGACCATACTGCTTTACCAAAACTTTCTATACTTGTGTTCTAGAGATACCAGGTTCGAAACTCTCTTACAACTAAGCCAGTAAATTGACTGTGCTAAGAGGCAAATGGTTGTAGGAGAATCGGAGTTCCATTTCTGGAAGTGGCAGAAATTCTGCTCTTTTCCATAGCATCTGGACAGATTCTGAGTCCTCATAATCACACTGAAGATATTTCCCCGGGCTTCACCCAAGCACCGATAGAAATTCTTATCTGTCACGTCCAGTCTGGCCCTACCCAGACCTTCCAGTATTTACTGGAGGCAGTTTCCTGAATGGTAAAGAAGTCGGAGAGTGAAAATGACAATTACTTTCATCTGGTGAAGAGGTAAAAAGACGTGGAAATATACATTCACTCCCTAACATTTCTTCTTTGCGGCTCCATATTAATTGTGTAAAGGGATGGCTTAACTTTATCTTTCAACTGTTTTAATTCTGTGCTTATGGTCTCTGTTGATCCTGATCTCTGCTCACCTGGAAAAGGCGAATGCAGGGATCCAGATTCTACAAATCAATACCCATGTGTAGGGCTGGGATGACAAGAAAGAGCTTCGACTTCATAGCGAGAGCCGCCTCTCAATACGGTCTTTTTGCATGAATTAAATTCATAATCTTGCAATTTGCCAGATTTGGGGGATGAGAAGATAAACGTTGGACATCGTCGGCCTCGAAATCGACAACTTCTGCGCGTAAGTTCACTTTACTATTAGATCACTGGTTTTACTTCCCGATGAGGTGGATTTTGTTTTTCAGTTGACCTAATTCTTCCAGCCGCACTATGGCCCTGAGTTTGATTCAGCCTCTAACAGAAATGAGTACCAGGAATATTCCTGGGGGGTAAAGGGCTGCCGGCGAGTAAGACTGACAACCTTACCGCCATCTGTGAGCCGATTATCTAGAGATAATGTAGGAGCCTCGACGTCTCACAACTCTATGGGTCTTTACGGCCTGTTATGGGGATAGCTTTATCTTTTTACTTTAGCTTCTGTAATTAGTGGAAATGACTTAAGAAACCAGTTAATATATAACTATGCAGTTCCTCATTATAAATATCTTTATTATCCTGCTGTTCATGGCTGTGTTACAATGTTTCAGTAATCAATATGAAGTTGTCTAAGAATTCTCGGAAAAGAATTTAATTAGAGAAGATGAATAGGCTGTTCTGAACTTTCTCATTGTCCTATTCGGAAGACAGACTCCCTAACCGCAGGCAAATTTTTCTTCAGTAAGTTAGAGTGAACAGATATTTGATAATTATTATGTCCTACTGAATGTATTTCCTACCTTTGGCCATATTCGTATATTAATTAGGTTTTTTACTCTGATGAACATTAAAGAGATTTAATGACAATGCTTTTCCGATGGTAATATTTTAATTTAAGCCACATTAATAAGTTTAGGATTGAAATAACATATATAACTAAGATCATAACTTATTTACATGTAGTAAGTCTTTAAAAGAAACTATTCCTGTAACAGGTCGTGAGGGCCCATTGGTTTGTGAGACATCGAGGCTCCCACATTTTCTCTAGATATTCGGCCTACAGTTGGCGGTAAGGTTGTCAGCCTTACGCGCCAGCCGCACCTTACCCCCAGGGAGATTTCTGGTACTTATTTCTGTTAAAGGCTAAGTCGACCCCAGGACCATAGTGTGGCTGGAAGTGTTAGGTAAATAAAAAAAATCCAATGACCTCATCGGGGATCGAACCCTCTACTTACAGTCAGATGAATTACCTCCAAAAGTTATTCTATACTTTATTAAATAGTGAAAGTAGGCAGAATAAATTAATTTGAGAATTATTAATTAGTGAAAGTAGGCAGAATAAATTAATTTGAGAATGTCAGTGCTGTTGATATGCAAAACAAATCTAACTGCATAACATGCATCACTTAACTTTGGAACTCACTGCTCGGTATGTTTTTTAGTTTAAATGATTATCAATTTGTAAGCCTAGGAATTTTGTGTTTAATGACTCTTCTGTATATTTATCATTATATCCAATTTTAAATGGATATGTGATTTTTTCTTATAAATTTTATTACATTTGTTTTATCCAGATTCAGGGACAGCTTGTTTGCAGATCACCATTTACCCATTTGAGAGAGAACTTTGTTTGATAGTATACAGAAATGATCTAAATTTGTATTAGAAGTTAAGACACTAGTGTCTTCAGCAAATATTATGTGTATTGATGAGTGTGTAATGTAGGAGGGAGGTCATTTATATAAATTAGGGAAAGCAGAGGACCTCAAATTCACCCCTGGGGAACTCCATGCTTTATTGTTCCCCAGCTTGAGTAGGTACTTTGGGTTAAATTTGATGATTTTATTTCAAATCTTTTTTTTTTCTGTCTGTTAGGTAGGGTCTGATCCAATTTGCTGTTCCTCCTTGAATGCCACAAAAATGTAATTTAGTTAATATGATTTCGTTGTTTACACAGTTAAAAGATTTTGCCAAATCACAGAATATTTCATTAACATGCATTTTATGATTAACAGATTTTCATACACTGTCCGTTAGCTCAAAGGCTGCATTTCCAGTGAATATTCCTTTACTGAAGCTGCACTCTTCTGGGACTAGTATATTATTAGTCTGAAAATAATGACTTAATAGAATGTGCATAACTTTCTCGAGTACTTCAGAGAACGTAGTTAGTAGTGAAATTGGCCTGTAGTCTGACACAATAGTTTTGTTCCATTTTATATATAGTGGTCATTCTGCTGAAATCTTAAGATGATTAGGGACGATCCCTGTGCATAGTGAGTGATTACAAATGTGAGTTAATGAGTTATTGATTAGAGATGCACAAACTTTTCAAGATTTACTTGTTGTTTCATCATAACTTGATGAGTTTTTTGCTTTGAGGCAATGTGTGAGTATTATGCTTTTTATCTCAGTTTCAGTGGTTGGAACGGTCTTAATACCAGGGAATTTTCTAGTAACTGCATCTTTTAAAAATGAAATGGCATCACCTCTCACTTCCTGATGGAAGTTTAGATTTTCCGTAACTGTCAGCAAGAGTTAGCGAAGGTATCAGCAAATACTTTTGGGTCCTTTGCTTTTTCGTCAATTATAAGAATATATGGTATCAGCTCAGTGAGATGTAATTTTCATGTTTTATGTTGTTCGAAGTTGTTTTTATCTGGTTATCTGATATTGTTATAAGCTTACAGTGATGCTGCCTTTTAGCCCCTTATTATAACTCTGCTCATGATTTTGCACTACTTAAGGTAATATGCTCTCATGTAGGGATTATTACTGTTCTTGCTATATATATATATATATGTGTAGACTCCCTATATGGTTTCAAGATATTTCTATTCCTTGTGTAATCCAGTCGTTTCTTATTCTCCTACGCTCTTATTCTAAATAGGAAAACTAGTCTCAAAGATATTTATAAAAGCATGTGAAAAGAATTATATTTTGTATCCATATTTCTGAAAACAGATTTCAACTTTACATTTTTTAATAGATGTTGAAACTGAGCAATTGTTTCACTATTTATTTTTTTGGGTTCTCTGTTTAAAGGCTATTACATTTCTGTAAGATTTGAGGCTTTCACGGCGGTGACTATGAAGAAAGCAGTCTTATGGGATTTGGCATCGTGTATATGTGGTGTTAACCGACGTTTCGGAGGAACGTATCGCCCCCATCTTCAGGGTAGAAGAAAAAGTATAAGAATTCTGCAAGCGACAACACCGTGAGAAACGGTAAAGCAGACTGCGTAGCGTCTCGAGTCGTCGAATGTGTCGTTGAGTAGCCTCCCCATAGAGGAACACTATGTAAGATTTGAGGCTTTCACGGCGGTGACTATGAAGAAAGCAGTCTTCTGGGATTTGGCACCGTGCATATGTGGTGTTAACCGACGTTTCGGAGGAACGTATCGCCTCCATCTTCAGGGTAGGAGAAAAAATATAAGAAATCTGCAAGCGAAGAGACCGTGAGAACCGGTGAAAGCAGACAGGCGATACGTTCCTCCGAAACGTCGGTTAACACCACATATGCACGGTGCCAAATCCCAGAAGACTGCTTTCTTCTATTACATTTCTATTTGTAGTAATATTATATACTCTAAGGAACTGAGCATCGTGGTCCGAGAGGCCGTTCACTATAGGAAATGCAAAAGAAGAGCTTAACCTTACACCATCTATATAGAAATATTATCAATGGCTGTACTCGAGGAATTCTGAATTTTTGTTGTAAAATTCGCAGTGTGCGACAAATTGTACGTCTTTAGAATAGAGTTTACTTGTTTTTCATTGTTATTTTCTTTTCAATAATTTATGTTTATATCTCCGCAGTTTATAAACTCAGATTTTTGACTGTACAGATATTTTAAAGTTGCACGTAGTCTCCTTAGACATTCATTAACCTCTCCTGAAGGAGCTCTTTACATGCTTAATATTATTACTAGGTTAGATGTTCTAGTTACTAACTGAATTGCACAGATTTCAAAGTTCTACTCCTTGCAGTAATTAGAATTATTAATTTTATTGAAATGTTAATGTGCCCAAACAAAAATACATACACCTCACCTGTGTAGGTCTTTTCGGCAAAAGCTGGAGCCTAATGGGTAACCGTTCATGGTGAAGTGCAGCTGCTCTTGTTCAACCATGTGATCCATGCGATGCTCACTTAAACATAATATGTGAGGGTTCGTGCTATATATTGTTAACATTTAGATACTGGCCTATCTATATTTTTGTCTGGATATTACGTTATTAGATGTTCTTGGAGATGCTGTTAGTGAAGAGGTCTGTGTAACTCAGGTCACTGAGGTCAACTGAGTTTGCTATAGGTTTGCAGGTATATGGGATGTAGGTAACCCTGCTTTCTTTTCGTGTGGTCGTGACGTGGTGCTATCTATGAATGTGGTGGTGATATACTCTATCAAATACGGGATTGTTATTGTCAACGGATGTTTAATTAATATGCTTGTTTCACCCGTAAATGCGGCAGATGTAGAATTTTTCTAGACCCTTTAAGAACTTATATTTCGTGGCTATACCAGTTGTTTCTGTGGTATTGTTTATATTTCTGTAGATGTGTCCGGCCCGGTCACGGTAGTCGAGCGGTCTAGGCATGTACTGTCTTGGCTCGCTTGGAAACCGGGATCGTGTGTTCGAATCCCACCTCAGGGCATGGATGTTTAGTTTGTGTGTGTGCGTTTTTCTGTGTTTGTGTACAGGTAGAGGCCTTGAGACGAGCTGATCTCCGGCCCAAGGAGTCCTACCGAATGTGTAAGACTTAGAAAAAACCGAAGTGAACGGAGAAGTTCATGGAGGTAGGCCTAGGCCCATTGGGGCTGTAGTGCCACGGAAAAAAAAGAAAGAAAAGATGTGTCCGGAGGTTAGGAAATGATGTGCTTATCTGAATGTGTCTTTGTTGTATCTTATTCACTTGTACGTGGGTTCTGCAGTTTGTGCCCACGAAGCAGTCATGCCTATTAAGATATACAAAAGGACGCTTCAAAACAAACGGAGCTACTGTGTGTGTGTGTGTGTGTGTGTGTGTGTGTATGTATGTGTGTATACATATATATGCAAGAGGAAGGGGATCGTTCCATTCAATTCTTAAGGGTTTTAACGATGATTATTACATTAAGAATTACTGAGTTTCTTGACTGTGTTCAACACATAGTATTCTGAAAGAACACAAAACTTCTAGTGACTGAACTCGCCATTCTCTAACATGAAGAGGTAAACTAAAGATGTTCATGTACTTAATTAATTAAGCACCACGCAATGAAGATATGTTGTCGGATTGGATGTATAGCTCCACAATTCTTAATTTCGGTCAACTTCTCATCTCGACAGCTTTACCACGAGGGAAAAATCTTAGATCTGCCGGTACCCATTCGATAAGAGTCTGGGTTGGCCCCAAAGCCGGTGTGTACGTTGTGGGTTAGAGAAAATATCTTCTTCTGTCGGAAATCGAACCCCGGCCGTCCAACCCGCAGCCCATCGCTGTACTGACTGAGTTATCTTGGCTCCTTACATTTTTCTAGTATCCTCACCTGAATAGATGCTTCCTCAACTTTTCACCTGAGAACGGAATCAGACAGAGTTTCCGAAACTTTGTGTTCTTTCAGAATACTAGCCGACTGAATGTACAGAACCTGGGTAATTCCTATATCGCCCCATGTCTAATCCGTAATATTTAATTCGGATTTCGGATAAAGATAAATGTGCCCCATGCTTAATTAATTAATTAAGAACCAAACCGGAAATGATGAAGAGGGAAGTGCAGATATGTTTTCAATTTTCTTGAACTTATGAATTACATGGGAGTGAGTGGACATCCTCACATTCTGACCGCTATACCCCAAAGGAAAGGAATCCGGTATGTATCCGACAGGAGATAGAGCGGGACCCAGTACCAATCTATGTCCTACAGAATTCGAATCCAAATTATCGGATAGCTACCCAGCTGAGTTTATTGCACGTCAAGGTTCAAACTTTGGTAATTTTTATACAAGTCTGCCGCAAAGTCGCATATAGCATCCAAAACATAATACGTACATATTAAAGCACAATAAACTTATCTGATATTAGGCCAGGCCTACTGAGTCCAAGTTTGAGGCCATTTTTTTTCCTCTGTCGTTAAAACTTAAGTAATAACTTTGTAAAGTGAATTGTATTCTGGGAAGGTAGAGAGGGGTTTCTGAGTGTAAACCCTGTATAGAAGACTCCATACTTTTTACTTGCATCCATAGCAGATGATGAGGTGAGGACTGTGAGACATTCCACTGTACAGATATTTCGACGCTCATCGCCATATTCGCTCCAGTTTCGCACCCGATAAAGCTTGATGACGTCATTTGTAACTTTAAGAATTTCACTATAGTCTGGAAGCAATCACAGATATTCAGGTTCAGATGCTGGGAAGGAATAACTGGAAAAGAAGCGACATTCTGGTAAAAGTAGAAGTAGATTTGCATCTGTAAAGTGAAAGATTAAGAAACAAAAAGCATTACTTGTTGTTTCCTCAGTAGTGTCCTTCAGAAACAACATGGATTGAGGACGACGGAGAATAAAGTTATAGAGGGAATCAGAACAAAGCGCAAGCATGGCTGCATAATGTGTTCTGACCTTGAATGTAACAGTACTGTTCTGACGCTCGTCGGAAAATGGCGGTTGAACAGTAAAAGAGAAGAAGTGGCATAACAAGGGGAAAGATACTGACGAGCTTATCCAGATATTAATTACAGGAGTATTCAAGTCAAGAATGGCGGACACTCATGGGAGAGATAAGACCTACACAGTTTTGGTTGCAACTTCTGAAGGGAAATCCCATTCGGGATACGTGGACGTAGATGATAGGATAATATTAAAATGGGCCTAAAATAAGTTGCAAGGTTGCTGAAAAGTTTCAATTGGCTCAGGATACTAGCCAGTTACGTATCTTGTAAACACATTAATGAACTTTTGGTTCGGAAACAGGCTTGGATTTTCTTCATTAGCTAAACTACTATCAGTTTCTCGAAGACTATGATCCATGAACTTAGTTATTTATCATAAGACGCGTGGCTTGAGATGTGGAACCATCGCAAAATCGGTGTAAGAGAGGAGTGGTATGAAAGTAACAGGTGGAAACCTAGGATTTGTATTTCGTATAATTAAGGGGTGTGGTAATACAGTATAATCATAATCGAACTTGTTGATCATCATACTACAATCCAACCCTTGATCTCTAGTAATCTTGAACGAATTTAGTCATGAAACAACAGTTAAAATGGCCCCAGAGATAATTATTGGTGACTCGTGTCAAAATTACAACGGTGCACAATAGCTACTTTCAACTATCTATCTACGTATGGCTCTACAGTCCTTTATTGGACCTTAGCCGCTTTTTCAGTTTCTTGATCCTATACACAGTCGGTTGGTCTTCTTTGAGGGGGACCAGCCAGTCGCAAGGCCGCTACCTACACACAGGACAACACAAACACATCATAAACGGACACAGATATCCATGCCTCGAGTGGGATATGAACCTACGATCCCAGCGCTCAAGCGAGCGAAGACAGTTCATGCCGTAGACCGTGCGGCCACTGTGATCGGTATGTACCTTCAACTAGGTAACCTAAAATCAGATTCCTTTACGTTTCCAACTCAAAATATCTGTATAATACTAATTACTCGTACATAATTTCAAAATACAATTTCTCGCAATTATAGATCAATACAGGACCTGTACAAGTGTGTCACTGTACTTCAGTAGATGAACTGTTTCGACTTTCATACAGTGACACTTCATAGCTGTCTAAAGTCACCAGAACAATCTGACGTCTGCCATGAGAGACAGTTCTTCTGTCTTCCAATCTTTCAAATGGTCATGAAATTCGCTGCCATTTTATGGAATCCGAATGCTCATTACCGTGTGTACAACTGCCCGCACATGGTCACTACTTTGATCGAGATAAATCAAGGTAAGCTTCTACAAATTGATTCTTCATGACCCATTTAACACAACACTTCCAACTGCTCTTGAATTCCTAAAATAGTTTCTTCCCTTCAGCTTTTCAAACCAAGATTATCTATATATTTCTCACTTCTCCCATTCGTATTACGTGTTGTGCACGTCTTCCTCAATGTGTGTACCCTAATAAAATTTGTGTGAACAACAAATTATAAAACTCTCCACAGTACAAACTTCTCTAGTCTCTTGTTACTTGCTCCCTCTCATGAACATATTCTGCTTAGTACTTCATTCTCAAGAATTCTCAGTCTAAGTCTCGCCCTCAATGTAAGAGAATAAATTTCACACCCATACAAAACAAAAGGTAATACCGTCAATGCAAACTTATACCAATATTTTAAAGAGTTTTGGAAATCTAGGAAAGATATTAACTATACTAGCTCCATGGAGCTGAGCCCTTCTTCTGAAACAGTCAGTTGTGCAGCTGCTGAAAAACGTTCCAATCTTTTATGGAACCCGAATGTTCATCACCGTTTTCACAAGAGCCCTCCAGCGGTCCCTATCCTGAGCCAGATCAATCCAGTCCATACTATTAAATTCTATCTCCATAATATTCGTTTTAATATTATCTTCCGACCTATTACCATATCTTCCTAGTGGACTCTTTCCTTCTGGCTTTCCCGCCAAAATCCTACATTGCATTCTTCTTCTCCACATTCGTGCTACACACCTTGTCCATCTCATTCTCCTTGACTTGATCATTGTAATTATATGTGTCAAAGAGCACAAGTTATGAAGCTCTTCACTATGCAGTTTTTTCCAACCTTCCGTCACTTTATCCCTCTTCGGTCCAAATATTCTCCTCAATACACTGTTCTCAAACACTCTCAGTCTATGTTCCTCCCTTAATGTCACAGACTAAGTTTCACACCCATACAAAACTAAAGGCAAAATCATATTTTCATGTATTCTAATGTTTACGATTTTATACATCAGACGAGAAGACGGAAGGTTCCGGACTGAATGGTAGCAGGCATTAGGAACGGCGTTAGGCATAATAATGGCATTATAGTATTCCGAACAAACATTCTCGGTTGGCTTCTGCCATCTTGAGAATTAGGGGCATCTTTAAGTGAGGCCCCTGTCCATTGGAATCATTCGAGCGCGTCCCTGCCTTACACACAGCTCCATATTCTTTGTTTTACCGTGAGAGGGCAATGCAGCGTCAGGAATCACTGGTGCAGAGCCATCGAAGAGTGTGTTAGTAACCATAGCAGCTGTGTCGGATAGTGCGGGATTCTCTCGTCCTACATGTCTTCATGGCACGGTGTTAGGCACACCGACAATTTTACCTCTGTCCTCATTATCAAGTATGGTTTACAGAGGCCTCTGAAGTTTCTGATGGTGGTCAGGATTCGAACTGTGGTCTTCTCAGCTATCATATCTTCTAGCCAATAAGTTAGCACGAAAGGTTTGAAGGAACATCCTATCTCTATAGGCAGTCGGGATAGGGAAGTTCGTATAACGACTGGCTAAGGGCTTGAAGACTGAGAGGTCGGAGTTCGAGTACCGGTTTGTTAAAAAAAATTTCCAGACCGATTCAAGGCCCACCCAGCCTCATATCCAATGGGAACCAGGTGCTCTTTCACCGGTGATAAAGCGTGAAGCTTACCATTCACCTCCAGCTAGTGCCGAGGTCAGGAAAACTTGGATATATACTTCCATTACTCCGTAAGCCTTCATGGATTAGTGCTCAGTTAAGCACAGGGACAACTTTGTCTTACATTACTTGTACCGTGCACCCATGGACTACGCGGATTCATAACGAAGAAGCCCACAATGTGAAGAGTTTAGGCCCATAAAAATGACGAGTTGTTATTCTGTGACGGATGGGCTTAATAGCTTTACTCTGTATGTACGCCTGAGGTTCTCTTAGCACCGATTGCTGAGATTGTAGTCTTTTGGTCTGTGATAATTTTGTAGCCTTGAAGGCGGATAGAGACGTTCTGAATGTGCATGCTGCCTCCATCTTCAGGGATGGAGTGTGTGCACGATGGAATCGGTTGGACTATGATAGAAAGTTGCAAGGAGTTTGGTCACTTAAGCCTGCAGGAGAGGAGGATAGGCTTAAGAGTAGTCTGGGACAATAGGAAAATGGCTCCATTAAGGGCCGCGATATTGGTTTTCGCCACAAGGGAAAAATGGAATTGTGATAAAAGTTAGCCCGTCTTCTCAAAAAGCCGGTATCCTTCTACAACAACGCACGGTGCCACAACCCAGCAGATCACAATCTATGTTGTTTCACGTTAACGGATGTAGATCTGTGTAGGAAGTAACATTTTAATGATGTTTCTTATACTGCGAGAAAGGCCGAGTCATAGCTCAGGCGGTTAGTCGCCGGCTTCCCATCGAGGCGGCTCGGATTCGAGCCTAGGTCAGGTCATGTGGGGTTTGTGGTGGATAAAGTGACACTGGGGCAGGTTTTCTCGTACTACTTCGGTTTCCCCTGCCAATTTTCATTCAACCGACTAGTCCACATTCATTATCATCTCTATCATCCGGGACTGGTACAATAGGCCAATTAGTGGCCGACGTACAAAGTGGACTCAGTCTCACCCCACCCCAAGAAACTAAAAAAAAAAGATGCGGGAACGCACCGCCAAATCAGCTGACAAGAGGTACGACGTTATGAGTTATTTCCATAGTATTCTTCACCTCCTCATGGAAACTGATAGGTTATTATTATAAAATACGATAGGACGCTTCATAGCCATCGTGCAAAGCCATTCTCTCGTTTAACACTCTATAACTCATTCAGCTGAGTTACATAAGTAACTAACACTAACACTATGGTAGCAGGGCGTGGAGGTTTACGTCTGTAACACCAAAACCCGACATTGGACAAAGTCCTGAACCATCTCCAACCATCTCTGATCCTCACGTCCTATATCCATCTTAATGTTATCCTCCTGGCATCGATATATAAAATAAGAAAAATAATAAGTATTAACTTCTTTATAATCAGACTTCTGCCTTTACATTCCACTTCCTTACATTCTTTAGTTTTTATTTAGTTTCTTGGGGTGGGGTGAGACTGAGTCCACTTGGTACGTCGGCCACTAATTTGCCTTCTGTACCAGCCATGGATGATAGATGATGAGTGTGGAGCAGTTCGTGGAATGAGAATTGGCAGGGGAAACTGAAGCACTCGAAGAAAACCTGCCCCAGTGCCAATTTGTCCACCAAAACTCACACATGATTTCACCTGGGCTCGAACCCGGGTCACCGATGTAAGAAGACGACGACTATTCGCCTGAGCTATGGCACGGACTTACCTTACACCCTTACTCTATAAATTACTATTCTTAGCCGCGTGAAACTGAGGGAGGTAGAAGTAGATTGTAAAGGGTTCTGACGATGGTGTATTAACACACAGAACTATTGGGTTTCTGGATTTTTTTCCATCGTCAGATATTCTAGAAAATAGAAATAACACAACGTTTCGGAAACTGGATCTGCTTCCGTCCTTAGGTGAGGGGTGGGAGACAGTTACTCTCTTGGGGGCTCTTAGAAAGAGCTAATTTCAGTCACTGGGAGATCCAGTTTCTGAAAAGTCGTGTTTTCCTTATTTTCTAGAATACCGGACGATGGAAATAGTCCAAAAACCCAGAAATTCTGTGACGGTGGCAGAGTTCATAACACGATGTCAGGGCTTGCAGGGCTGTAGGATTTGAGAAAATATGCATCGTTGATAGAGTCTGAATTACTCGAAAGCAAAGAGGTTTTTAAAATTTCTTCATCTTCATCTGTCGTGAGTTATATCCTCTGGCCTGTTCCAGGTCAGAAGTGTAATTGAACATATCTTTAAGATATTACAGGATTCATTTAGAAGCCGGTAGTCCCAGCGCACGGAGGGCCTATAACCTACGTGCAGGACAATAGATGACGACAATAGTCGGTGACGTATATCCATGCCATGTGAGAGATTCGAACCCGCGTTGGCAGGGAAGACAGCAGCAGATATGGTATGCAGATTCAAAAAATTCAAATTTGGAAAAGGGTCCCTTACACGATTAAGTTTTTTTTTCCAGTTGACTTCATCGAAAATCTCAATTTTGTATATGCAATTAGGCCGAAGATGAACTGCAGTTTGTGGTATGATCACTGGAGGTCTAGGCATTCTGACAAATTGAAAAGACGTATGTGACATTGATCAAATATTCATACAAAACTTGAGACATACTGATAATTATTATTAACTGTTCTGTTCACTTCCTCTCACATTACTGAGGTTAATATGCGTTACATAAGACTGACATTTCCGATAGAAGATATGATACAATGTTCAGCTGAGAAGGCACTAAACACTTGACTACTCGAGAGTCTGCCGGCGTCCTCAGCTGATCAGGTCTCCGTTCTTTCGCAGCAGCTCCAGCCGGAGCTCATGTTCCCTCGCCTTCAACCTCAGCGCCGCAATGCTCGAACTCCTTCTGTCGAGATCCGGTGCTGGACCTGGGGCTCCTGAAGGGGGGACCGGACTGCCCGGCGGTGCCATGGCTGTGGCGGTCGCTGCGGCCAGCAAAGCAGCAGCATGCTGATAGTCGTCTCCAACAGGGCTCGAACCCGGCAACTTGGGGCGTTGTGCTGCCGATATGTTGGCGAGGAGAGACTGAAAGGAGCTGGCAGCTGCAGCTGAACTATACGTGAGGTGACCGAGACTGGGAGGAAGAAGTGGTGGCGGCGCCCCTCGGTGGTGGGGGCTCGGGAAATGATGTGGTGTTGGGTGGTGACTGAGGTAGCTCCCAGGCAACACGTGGCCCGGTGGCAGCGGTGGGTATCCGCCACCCACGCGGAAGGCAGCAGCAAGTCCTGCGGGATTCGTGCCTTCGAACGGTTTCCGCAGACTGAAACCGAGATGCGAAAATGGGTTCGGCAAAGAGGGCGCTACAACTGCAGAGGGTGGTGCTGCTCCTCCTGAACTCATGTAAGGGTTGTAAGGGTGTCCCTGTGGGCCGACCTTTTCCTGTTTCCGCCATTTGGCTCGCCTATTCTGGAACCACACCTGAAACACAACAAGTTCACGTCATGAAGCTGTATGCGAGTCTACAAGCACGTGTCACCCTTGTCTTATCATCACTCGGCCTCACTGGCGCAACTGATAAATTTATTAGGGTCACGGAGTTATAATTAACATTAATAACTCCTAACACGGGTTGAAATGTAATCGTATTAGCATTTTTAAATTGGATTTCTTAGCATAAAGCTGTAGACTTCCAACTTACAGCTTAGAGATGAAGCTAAGCTATCAACGTCACAACCTTATATTATGCCAGACCTATAAATAAAAATTTAGATTTAATTTGTTTTTTTTTTTTAACAAAACCCAACTCGGTTTTTAATTACGCTGAAAATGATAGCTTGAAAGTCATAAAATAACATCGTACTTTAACATGTAGAAAGGCTTTCAGATTAAGCCGGAATGCACATAGCCTAACGCAGTCGAAATAGGACCGCTTTAACAGCTTTAGACCTAAGGATAGAGAGACAACTTGTTTTCTAAACACTGTGGTTTGTTTGTTTTGTCTGGACACAGCATGTCAGCGTTAAGTCCAATTCAGAATTATACGAATTCAGGTCTTTTCATCAGTTTTCCTTAATTCTACAGTCGAATACAATAATGGAACGTAAGAACGGAAGTACAGACCCTTCCTTAAGTGCCCTCCAATACATCCGATAATATCTACTGCCTTGTCCCAAACCTGTGATAATTGGATGCGTTCTTTTAAAAAGGAACATATATGTAAGTCACTGGATTCAAGAATTTTGAAAATGATTAATGGATTCGAACTGTATACGTCCTCTACCTCTCTATGCCATGATATCGTAATGGTGCTAGGTGAGATTATGAGTGCGCACGTGCCGGTTGTAGGTCGCAAGCCTACTAATTCTGCCGGTAAGTGTAACAGCCAATAACAGTTCGTCAGCTGTCGGCATTCTCCTGAGAAATTCTTATATAAGACAGTCTGTCTCATGTATTCCTTTCAACATTGGGTGTGACTGCATTGTGGGTATGCGAAATGGACTCCATAAGAATGCGTACATACGTGGGCGCGCGGTAGCATAGTTGGTTGAGGCACTATGCTACAAGCCAGAAGGTTGAGCGTTCGATTCCCGATGAGGTCGTCGGAGTTTTCAATTTACCTAATCCTTCCAGCGGCACTATGGCCCTGGGGTCTACTCAGCCTCTAACAGAAATAGGTACCAGGAATATTCCTGGGGGTAAAGGGCGACCGGCGCGTTAGGCTGACAACCTTACCGCCATCTGTGAGCCGATTATCTAGAAAAATGTGGGAGCCTCGACGTCTCACAACCCTATGGGCCTCCACGGCCTGTTACAGGGATATCTATACCTTTACTTTTACTTTACAGGGACAACTTTACCCTACCAGTATCTCCTCCCTCCGCAGTGGCAGTACTGGTAACAAATTCTCCCGGACTCCGCTTCTACCAGCTACTCTGAGTTTAAATAGTTAGTTACTGAAATAAGCCGATCACAGTGGCCGCGCGGTCTAAGGCACGAACCATCTTCGTCCCCTCGAACACTGGGATCGTGGCTCGAATCCCAGTCGAAGCTTGGATGTCTGTGTGCGTTCATTCTGTGATTTTGTTGTTCTGTGTGTGGGTAGCGGCCTTGCGACGGGCTGATTCTCCTTCCAAGGAGTCCTACCGACTGTGTATTGGATTAAAAAACTGAAAAAGCGGCAAAAGTCCACAAGAACTGTAGATAGACAGATAGATAGATAAATAGATAGACAGATAGATAGATAGACAGATGTTACAGGAATCACAACAAAATTACACCGAAAATGCATAGATGACACTCATTATGTGCTAAATTTAATGATAATTTCTTAAGGATGACACACTCGTATATGAGCAGCACACGTAAACGATTTTAAAGAAGACTGCAAGTCTAGACCTGGAAACAGATAACCAAAAATGCCATTCAGAAGCAGCTCGGGTGCAATACGTCAATCCTATGTCAGTAATATTGCCTGACACACGCTGCGTGTGTGCTGCGCTCTCTGTCTGTTATTATGAACTAATCAGCAAAGTACAGCTGACATTTTGTTTACATAATGTCCAACACGTCGTACTCCTACATAAGTTGAAGTTGTCTTACCGGCCAGAACCTGGAACTTGTCAGGAACAGTGCCGAGGTGTGTGCACAAACCAATCTCAGAGCAAATTATCGTTGATAAAGTTGTGGGTAAAGTAATGACAAGTCTGCATTTCTTCTGAGTTCTAACTTTGTTGAGTCGGAGCGATAATCGTGACTTCATTCTCAATCTGCAGGCGACGCCCATGATGATTGTATGTGATGAGAGACAAGAACACAAGAGGGGAGGGAAGAAAGAAAAGAAAAGGAACGGGGGAAAAAAAGACATGAAATACTTGTACGAATAGCTTGCGGAGAGCAAAACGTCAATTACATGAATCCATTTGTTGGGACACGACAAGAGGCGAGGCTGGCCAACGTACCGGTGGGTGTCACAATAGAGTGTCACTTGATGGCATAGCAGAAGGATCTAGACTTAATGCAATGCCAGACCGCAGCACTCCGATAATGGCAGAAGAGGATCACACAGCTCCGCAAGGAACCATGTAATTTATTTAATTAAAGTAAATTAACTTAGCCCCTAATACTTTTCCCCTCTTGAGACGCTTCCATGTTGGCGGCGGTTTAAAACTCGAGGACAAGCGTGTGGTATCTTAGTCTTCTCTTAAGGAATGTACAAATCGACAGGAGGAAGAGAATTATGAAGGAAGGTCAGTTGTATTCCTGCTTTCTTAATACGGGCTACAGTTCCAATGGGAATGCGTAGTGGTTGAGGCACTATGCTACAAGCCGGAAGATCGCGGGTTCAAGTCCCGATGAGGTCATCAGATTTTTTCAGTTGACTTAATCTTTCCAGCCGCTCTAGGCCCTGGGGTTTACTCAGCCGCTAACAGAAATGAGTACCAGGAATTAACTAAATAACTTCCCTGGGGAGTAAAGCGCGGCCGGAGCGTAAGGCTGACAACCTTACCGCCATCTTTGAGCCGATTGTCTAGATAGTGCGGGACCCTCAACGTCTCACAAGCCTACGGGCCTTCACTGCCTGGTACAGGGAGAGCTTTACTTACTTTTACCGGCTTCAGATGGATTATGCTATTGTGGTGGTAACAATGAGACTGAATAAGGATGGCCTAGTGCTGACGGTGATTTTGGTGGTGATAGCTGCGATTACATAGGCAGACTGCCTAGAAGGAAACACTAGTTCTGCTCAACATACTATGGCGGTTGGCAAGCTGAGGTGCAGAAACTCTCCCGTGGAGAGAACCGACATATGTCCATGAAGTAAGGCCGGTCCAGGCAGGGTGGTTGTGTCTTTGGTGGGGACGTATCATAGACCAGGGATGCGTCGAGACACAGCTTTGGAACTACCAAAGGCCGGTCCATGTAAAGCGAAGACACAAGTCGTGCATATCATTGTCGGAAATTGGTATCTGCTGCTGCTACTGTCCATTAGCGCAACTCCTGGTTTCATTATGCTCCTATTACTTCTGTGGGGCCAGTTGCTCCGGCTTTAATGCCACTGTCTCTCTCAGCTCGCTTCAAGCTATTAGCCTGATCGTGATGGCATCTTAATAGGAGCTTGGCGAGTGGCTAGCAGTCGGGTTCATCATATAAGACGGGACATGAACTCCTACTCACTGTAGCCAGACAGTGGGGCCTTACTTGCTAATTATGAATGTTGTACGAGTCTTCAGAACCGATATTTGAGTTCTGGTTTTTAAGGCGCGTCCACATTACTCGTGCTCGTGCGTCAGAAGCTTACTGCTGCCGGAAAATCAGGATCTGGAGCTGATATCTGTTGTGAAGAAATGCGAAGGCTTTGTATGCAAACCAGTTTGGGCGTCCACTTCGTCAGCTCCAGATGCTGATTTTCCGGCAGCAGTAAGCTTCTGACGCACGAGCACGAGTAATGTGGACGCGCCTTAAAAACCAGAACTCAAATATCGGTTCTGAAGACTCGTACAACATTCATAATTAGCAAGTAAGGCCCCACTGTCTGGCTACAGTGAGTAGGAGTTCATGTCCCGTCTTATATGATGAACCCGACTGCTAGCCACTCGCCAAGCTCCTATTAAGATGCCATCACGATCAGGCTAATAGCTTGAAGCGAGCTGAGAGAGACAGTGGCATTAAAGCCGGAGCAACTGGCCCCACAGAAGTAATAGGAGCATAATGAAACCAGGAGTTGCGCTAATGGACAGTAGCAGCAGCAGATACCAATTTCCGACAATGATATGCACGACTTGTGTCTTCGCTTTACATGGACCGGCCTTTGGTAGTTCCAAAGCTGTGTCTCGACGCATCCCTGGTCTATGATACGTCCCCTCCAAAGACATAACTACCCTGCCTGGACCGGCCTTACTTCATGGACACATGTCGGTTCTCTCCACGGGAGAGTTTCTGCACCTCAGCTTGCCAACCGCCATAGTATGTTGAGCAGAACTAGTGTTTCCTTCTAGGCAGTCTGCCTATGTAATCGCAGCTATCACCACNGTCTTGATCCGATTAAAAGATATGTATCACGCAAGTATGGACAGAAGTCGCCAATCATGTGCAGGTTAATTAAAGCTAAGACAATACAGCCTGAGGCTTGTAAGATACAGATGTTCAGGTAGTGAAAGAAAGGTCTAATAATGAGTTCAGCTTTGGAAAGTCCAGCGAGGTTGGACACTGTA
Organism: Cryptotermes secundus; assembly: GCF_002891405.2. Lineage (NCBI taxonomy): Eukaryota > Metazoa > Arthropoda > Insecta > Blattodea > Kalotermitidae > Cryptotermes > Cryptotermes secundus. Next base: position 72,667 of record NW_019721786.1, on the reverse strand, counting down.
GCGCGGAGTTGGGTCTGCTAATATTTAAATCACTTTTTTCGGGGAGTTCCCGCCTTCTGTTACTATGGTAAAGGTAGAATTTTCCATGTAATTAACTAAGTTAGCACTATGCCATGAAGGCGTATAGGGGAGTGGATGTACAGAGCCACGTTTTCTTGACCTGGGCACTAGTTGGAATTGAGTGGTCAGCTTCACCCCCGGGCCTCTTCACCTCCGGGGAAAGAGCCCCCGGTACCCATTAAATAGGGGGTTGGGTGGACCACAGAGTCAGTCTGGACGATATGGAGAAAAGAAAATTCTTGACCCTAAAGGGACTCGAACTCCAACCCCTCGGTTGTCAAGCCAGTAGCTAGTCGCTATACCGAGTGTGCTATACCGGCTCAACTTCTGTTAATATGGCAATGTAGAGTTTCAACTGACGAGTCCCCAGGAAACTGTTGATGGACGGAGCGGCACGTTCCTACTTCTCAAATTTCTAAGCACCAAGTAAATTCAAATTACAAGGTGCAAAATTTTAAAAGGGGGCATTCCGTTAGTAGAATGTAAAGAGGAAACAAACAGAAATCTTTCAAGTTCCAAAAATAAAGACTTCCTCTCAGAAATCCCGATGGATTACCATATCTGTTGCTTTCAGTCCTCAAGCGAACTATACCGACCAAGGGACCGCCGCTTGTCGGCGAAGTTAGTGCAAACTTTAGCGGATAGAGGGTGTCGCGTGGTCAGCGCAACGGAGTCCCACGGCCGTTAGTCTCGGTTTTCTATACAGGGGATTATCTTCTATCTTTCCCTAAATTTACCTCCTACTGTGAAATATTATAAATTTAAATAGACTTTGATCCCTTTATTCTCCACATTTTGCAGACATATGATCTAATTATTACCATTCATATGTTCCTTCGAGTCGGAAATTTCTTAGTTTCCACGTGACCCAGAGCCACAAGATTCTGCCAGTATATGTTTATCGTTACTGTCCTCATAACATAACACGTGATCATCTTCAAATCCTAGTTCGAAACTGAGAACCGGTATTGGCGACAGCGTCGAATTTTATTTCTTGCCATGTCAACTTTTTATTTCTACCTTGAAATCTATTCCACAGAGCAATCCTTGACTTTGGTATTGCTGGGTTTTTGGACTTTGTCCATAATCCGATATTCTAAAGTACACAACATTTCGGAAAATATACGTCTTCGTACTCATGTAAGTGGATATGAGACACCTCAACTGGGTTCATTAGAAAGAGCTATCTAGCCTCAATCGTTAAGCCCAATATGGTAGGTGTCACGCATCCCCTCACTTGAGGACGGAAACAGATCCAGTTTTCGAAATTTTGTGTTCTTTACAATATCATACCATGAACAAAGTCCAAAGAACCCACTAAACCCGAGTGTCATACACCATTGTCAGAACCCCTCGAGTTCTAAACCGATTGACCGCCTCTGTGGTGTAGTGGTCAGAGTTCCTGGCTACAGATCCAGAAGTCCCGGGTTCGATTCCCGGCCCTACCAGATTTTCTGAGCCGTAATGGGTGACGAAATAAGTGATTACCACCTCAAAAAGTTGGATACGAGCCGCGATTAAAAGAAAATCGATGGTTTCCTTTCGTCTATACTAAGCAAATTACGAAGTGAAATTGTGGACAGCCAAGTATAGAGGAAAGCCTCAAATCTTACAAGTGAAGCCAGGCTTCCTGCAGTGTAACAGCCACAATCATGTGTAGTACTACACCAAGAAATCCTGCAATAACTAATGGTCAGTGCTCCCCTAGCAGATCCGTAGCTAATCTGATGCTACCCTTCCTTCTGCCAATGAATCAGAGCTCACCGCAGTACTTCCCCCTCTTTTCCTACCCCTCTAGCGCAGACCAGAGGCCACAATATAACATCAGGACATTATGAGACAGAACAATTATATTTTCTTACATCCTAAACTGAGGACATCGAATAAACAGTTAATCGACACGATAAATTACGCCATAGGCATAAGCGCAGCCGTGCGTTGTGTTCGATCCGTGAGCGGGAACTGTTCGTTTGAGATTATTGCATCTGATTCCACGCCAATGAGCTGACCGCAACTATTTCCGGTCGGTGTCTACTGGGTAGGCCTACTTCTTCAGTGCTTGTACCATCTCTCGACCGTAGACAAACTGAATCTTCATCAAGGTCACGCTGGTTGTCAAATCGAGGTCTGCGAATTTCAGAAAATATATCTGAATTACGGGAATTGTGGCTTCTAACAACTGCAAAATAAAAGAAGGGACGTTCTTTATGGAAGAACGAGTCTCCTGCAAAATAAAATAATTTTCGAAAGAAAACAAAGTTACACCTGTAAGATTTGAGGCTTTCACGGCGGTGACTATGAAGAAAGCAGTCTTCTGGGATTTGGCACCGTGTATATGTGGTGTTAACCGACGTTTCGGAGGAACGTATCGCTGGTCTGGTCTGCTTTTACCGGTTCTCACGGTCTCTTCGCTTGCGGATTTCTTATATTTTTCTTCTACTCTGAAGATGAAGGCGATACGTTCCTCCAAAACGTCGGTTAACGCCACATATACACGATGCCAAATCCCAGAAGACTGCTTTCTTCAAAGTTACACCTGTCAGTATTCAGTTCTGATACGGTGAAACATTTCCTATTTATTTTTTTCTTTTTCTTTCTGTGCATAATTGTGTAGGTATATCCACTGTGCTGAACCATGATGTTAGATAAATTAGTGAAGGAAAACAAGTGCAGAATTTTGTTTTGCTGTGGAAGATATTTTGACGTAAGACAGATAAGTAACAAATATATACTATAATTGTATTTCTCATCTAGTATTACAAGGGCAGTATGGTGTGAGATCTTATTTAAGCCTACTTACTTGTCAATTTAGGGCCGCGCGATAGCTCAAGCGCTAGTCGCTGGCTTCCCATCGCGGCGGCCCGGGTTCGATCCAGGGTGTGGTCAAGTGGGATTTGTGGGGGACAAAGTGGCGCTGGGGCAGGTTTTCTCCGAGTACTTCATTTTCCCCTGCCAATTTTCATTCCACCAATTGCTCCACAATCACCCTCACCTGTCATCTGGGGCTGGTACAATAGGCCAGAAGTGGCCGTAGCACAAGGGACTTAGCCCCACCCCACTAGCATTAAAAAAATAATAATACTTGTCAAGTTATGCTTCATTTACGCTTCTTTCAACACCTAAGCCTACATGACGATATATGGTGCCAGACGAGACATAAGGCAAACTTATCCTTGTGTTTAACTACTACTACTACCTATCTCCGGACCAGCTCTATCAATTGGGCCCAACTGAGTAGGTTCTACCTGCAGGCGGAGACAGAATCCATTCTCCGAATGCTGAGTTTTCAAATATAAACAGGACTATAGAAATGTCCAGAAACATAATATTTGTGTTTATTTTTGAGGTTCATGTGGTTCTTAGAATAAACTGAGATTGCTTCCCTATACACCGTTAGTTAAATGAAGACGTGAAATGTTTATTGGTGGTATGAACAGACTTCTTAAAACATTTATTAAAATTCCGCCTTATGAAATGTTACTGAATTACTGAGGGTTTGAAACCGATCATTTTAACCGTACCAATCCTGGAAACACATTATTTTATTCTGAAACACGGGAGCCTTCGACAGGAGGATTTTATATTTGCTGCATTTGCTTAGTCCGTTATGAGGAAATAGTCTCTATGTGTACCGCATATTTTAACGGTAAATAACGCAATATT
>NW_019721786.1:48764-68730 GCF_002891405.2 Cryptotermes secundus | reverse complement strand
CGGTACTGGTGCGTGCTATCAGCCCCCTTCAGCCAACGAGGTCGGCCGTCGATAACTGATATTTCCCCCATTTACCAGAGGCATTGGAAACTACTTTGGCGGGAAATTGTTGCCTAATTTTGCTCTGAGGTCTCCTAGAGACATGAGGATCTTTTACGTGCCGTAAATCTACTTATTCCCTGAATTTTTCCGCCCTTAAAAATTCCACGACCTCCGCCGGGTTTGAACCCACGTACTTTGAGTCATGAGGTGGAAACGTTACTCCTAGACTACGGAGGCCGCTACGGTTTTATCCATAGTTCTCTTCCCAGTTTATTTACTGCAGCTCTCTGAACTACATACATAGGTAAGAGTCGAATAAGAGGGTGATTGTCAAGAGAGACTGTGAAGGATAAAAAACGAAGCAGTGAGGACCTGCTACGAATGACGAACAGTGTCAGAATTTTCCTGAAAAAAACACGTAATATCGAAGAAATTTTAATTGGATTTTCAGCTTCAGAGGCGGGAACAGGAACTGATCTCCCGAACGAGAAGCAAAGGCAGTGACCACTACACAACTAGATGCAGTTCTGTCTATCGTGGATATAAAAGCAATTCATAATAGGCTTCACTATTGGCAACCGGCTGTGTTAATTAATTTTATAAGTTCTAAAAGCTTTGTTTAATGAGGAGTGGGAAGTAAGTCTAATAAAAACTTGTGTCATGAACAAGTGTCGTGACAGTTAGTGCTAGTGTTAGTGCCCTGTACCTTATTACCGTAAAGTCAAGAAGGCATTTCCTTCTGCATCACAGACAATTACCCAATAAAAGCTGAAATAAATAGGTTCCGCGCACGCTCTTACGTGTCGCTCAGACAGGGCTGTACAACGGGGCCACAATGCCCATTAGTAGGAATTGATTTTAGGTATCTACTTAACAGTTCCCTTGGAAAAGTTACGTACAACCGAATGCCATTGGGACATATTTACACAACTTTTACACACAGTTCAATTATTGACTTTTTGGACACTATCCATTCTCCTGTTTTTATTTAATAATTTTATTTCAGATGCCGGTCACGGTAACCGAGCGGTCTAAGGCATGCACTGTCTTCGCTCGCTCGGAAGCCGGGATCGTAGGTTCGAATCCCACTCAGGGTATGGATGTTTGTGTGCGTTTTTCTGTGTTTGTCTACAGGTAGAGGCCTTGCGACGAGCTGATAACTCGCCCAAGGAGTCCTACCGTATGTGTAAGATCTAGTAAACCGAAGTGAAACGGAGAGTTTCATGGAGGTAGGCCTAGGCCCAAATTGGGGCTGTAGTGCCACAGGAAAAAAATTATCTCAGATATCGTGTCTTGTGTTGGTTCTGGTGTAAGGAGATGAAACTAGCTATGTCGATGGGGCCTAAGTGAGTAAGGTTTTACTTGAGGTCGGAGACAGAGTCCGATCTCCGATATTCTAAATAAAAAACACGATAAATAAAGCCCCAAAAGTCCATAGCTGTATTAATACACCACCGTCACAAACTCCGTACTTCATACAGAGACTTACAAGAGCTGTTAACCTTCAGATCAGGACAATTGTTCCGAAAATGACACTTTAAATCACCTTATGGAAAAAGGCTAACAAGAAACATCAACTTCTCTTAAAATATTGACGATCCAATAATGAGAATATAGGCGACACCCTACTTACGACCCCGCATATTTACGATTATTTTTAATGCAATATTTACCCTGGAACCCCCTTAAATTAAGTGATCGAATTCAATTACCCAGGTACAGTCCCTTCCGCTTCTGTTTTGTTCAGTATCTCTCCTTCTTCATAAAGTTTGAATTACGTAATATATACGAAATAAGTTAAATCATATGGCATTAATTTTTAAAATGTATTTCGTTTTATTTATTTTTATATTGAATTTATTTTCATACATTAATAAATGTCTGTACAGTTATGTCATTAGAGTGTTACAATAATATTTCCTCCGATTTATTTCTGTTTTGTTTCCAGGAACGAAACTGCAGTTTGTATTATTCCTCTTATGAAAAATGTGGGTTCGACTTACAACGGTTCTCCTGGAACTAATTAGGTCGTAATTTTGGGCGTCATCCCTATTTGTCCTTGAATTTCTAGCATTTTCATCCATTAACGATAGTAAAGCAAAAATGCTATAAACTGACACATTCATAGCTTTACCGGGATCTGAAACCGCAGTTATCAGAGCGCAAGGTCACTAACTTAAACATCCATGTCTATGACCTTAACATTTTACTATAATATGAAACTAATAATTTGAAATCAGATTCAACGAACATTATATTTCAGCATCCTGTTGCACTGGGGCACCGCTATAAATTTGTAAAATGTTCCGTCTGTAACGCAACAAAGTCAGTTCTTTCTTAAAAGACATTAAAATATATTTAGTTCACTAAAAGTGTTTGTTAAATATTTTATATGTCATTAACTAGGTACATTCGATCTATTTGCTACATGTTTCGGCCACATGTGAGTCATCATCAGGCAACACTTTTTTGGGGAGACCACTGCACTGTGTACTTTGTCCTTAGTACCCTCAGGCACGTTCTTGTTATTGCTGTTGTTGTTAATTTGGTTCGTAGGATATTTTCATCCTGTCGCTTTTACCGGCCGTTTCAGTGTTCCTTTTTAATGTGTCGTTCACTTAAGTTGTGTGTTGCTGCAAATAGCATATACCAAAGCCTAAAACAGGTATTAACAAATGATATTAAAGTTAGCTCCTGATTAATGTTCCCTAAATTAAAAATACCTTAATGAGACAAATCTCATTATCCAGTATTGTTCAAGTGCGCAATAACATATAGGTCTATACGTGTTACACTCACATATCATATAATCAGCACATCAAGATCACAAGTTAAGTGGTAGAACAGCTTAACTTGAAACAATGGTCTATTATGAAACAGATAAATTGACCGTAAATAATGGTACATAAAAAATGGGACGTGAATTAGTTATACTGGTAGGTGGGTACCACGTGTTCACGTTTGTTAAAATTAAGCGCTGTCAATGCGTGAATTTAACGAGGCCGTCTGGAGCTTTGTGGAAAGTATGGAACTCAGAGAGGATGTGGAATGTTTGGGGAAAGAAACGCTTTCGCCTAAATGTCTATACTGCAGAGACCGCTGGCTGCCCTTTAGATAATATGAGTGAATTCTAGAGTTTACGTTAAACTGCATTTTGTCAACTGCTCTTGTTCTAAAGCATCGAATGGGCGGAAGAACACGATGAATATAAGTAGCAAATTATGAAGTATCATAGGCCGAGCCATAGCTCAAGCGGTTAGTCTCTGGATTCCCACCGCGGGGGCCCGGGTTCGATCCTGGGTCTGGTCAAGTGGGATTTGTGGTGACAAAGTGGCGCTGGGGCAGGTTTTTTCGAGTACTTCGGTTTCCCCTGCCAATCTTCATTCCCCCAATTGCTCCACAATCATCCTCACGTATCATCTGGGGCTGGTACAAAAGGCCAGAAGTGGCCGCAGTACAAGGGACTTAGTTCCACCCCACTAGCAATAAAGAAAATACGAAGTATCTGGAAGGAAACTATGGTTGCTGGTATTGAGATTCATTCCACAGTATTCCTGAAAACACTTTGAGGATAACCACGAAACAAATCCGATTGGTCTTACTGGTCTGCTGACAGAGGATAAATATTGGAAGTATGCTGATTACAAATGACAATTCTTATTCATAATTCGAGATATTCGATGAAATAAAACGGTAGGGGAAACGAGAGTGCCTTCGGGAAATTTGTTTCAATAAGAACACAAAACCGAAGGGATTTACAACATTCGGGAGGATCCGCAGACTGCAGAACTGCAGAGGAATTTGTTTCCCGTAACTTCCCCATCTCATCAGGGAAATAGCAAATGAGCTTTTCAGTTCTCTCCAGTTCACAGTGTATAATCAACACCTCGACTTATTCAGAGCCAAGCGGCCTCCGTAGTCTAGAGGTAACGTTCCCATCTCATGACTCGTGGTACGCGGGTTCAAATACCCGGCGGAGGTCATCGAATTTTTAAGGGCGGAAAAATTCAGGGAACAAGTCCTCCGGGAGGGACTTTAAGCCGTGTGTCCCGTGTCGTAGCTTTACGGCACGTAAAAGAACCTCATATCTCCAAAGGAGATCACTGAGCCAAATTCAAGGACGTTTCCCGCCCAACAGTAACCTCTAAGGCCTCTGATAGATGGGGGAAGCATTATAGACACCGCCAAGCTAGTGGAGGCCGAAATCGCTGGCTCGGCGGGACTGATGGTACGCACCAATATCGGTAGGGTATAGAGACTGGTAGAATATCATAGAGGGAAGCACAATGGACCAATACTGGTCTAAGTGCATGGGGAAACCCACCCTCTCCAATAACTAACTAACTATTCAGAGCCAAATATCCTCTGCACCTGATACAGATATGTCTGCGAACAACAGATATACTCAAATACGTACGACGGACACATGGCCAAACACATTATTATTATTTCTAAATATTTGTACTTTACATTTCTCAGTTGTCAATAATAACTTCGACTTCTCTTAATGGAATTAGTTATATTTCATTTGTTTGTTTACTTTTCTGGATTAATGCATTTTTCGTTCATTGCTTGCCTGTAATTTGTCTTTGATTTTATGTTGTGTTTGTCCATGATGTAATTACCTATATCTACACTGTGCTCTGTCTGGAATAGGCCTTGTGGCTGTTGAATCCGCACACAAATAATAAAGAATTGAATTGAATTATTAGTAGGGTGAGACTGAGTCCACTTGTTATTGCGGCCAATATTGTCCTGTTGTATTAGCCCCAGATGACAGATGATGGTGATTGTGGAGCAATCGGTGGAATGAAGATTGGCAGGGGAAATTGAAGTGCTTGGAGAAAACCTGCCCCAGCGCCCCTTCATCCACCACAAATCCCACATGACCGGACCCGGGATCGAACTCGGGCCGCAAGTACACAATTTCAGGCAGTACAACGCCGCCTCCATCAGTTCAACAGGGATATTGGTAACCCGCCAGAACACATGCACGAAATAATAGTCAGTGAATGTGCACCCCTGATTTTTGTCCCCCTCCCCTATCTCGTGCCCAACTTACCTGACAAAAGATACAATCTCTATACTTAATTAAACCATAATTTCTTTCCTAGGTGGAATACAGTTTCATCTAATCAAATTTAAATTCGCCGTACAACACAGTAAGCATGAAACCAGTACTGTCACTCCAACCAACACGCAACTAACTTGTGTTTATATCGCGCTTTGAGACAATTATTAGTGCAGCATGGAAATTAAACGACTCATCAGTCTTCCATGGCTTCAGTGACAAGGACTGCCTTGTTCAAACAAACTGAAATTTAAGAAAATTTATACTCTAAATATCGTGACAGTGAATGATTGATAATTGTATTAGAGTGGGACTATGCTGGATACTGTCTCCGTCCAAGAGCCACGTAACCTACTGATCAGTTCAGAATCCTGCAACAATGAATTTGTTCGTAAGGTAAAGGTAAAATTGTCCCTGTGCTTAACTCATTAAGCACTATGCCATGAAAGCGTACGCGGGAGTAGATGTATAGATCCACATTTTCTTGACTAGCTGGAGGTGAGTGGTCAGCTTCACACCAGGGCTGCGTTACCCCCGGAGAAAGAGTCCCCGGTACCCATTGGGTAGGAAGTTGGGTTGACCCCAGAGCCGGTCTGGACGATTTGGAGAAGACAAAATTCTTGACCTCAGCGGGACTTGAAGTCCGACCCCTCAGTCGTCCAGCCCGTAGCCAGTCGCTATACCGACTGCAATATTCCGATCCTATAAATTTGTCCGTTTCTCTACTAATTTCAGAGATAAACTTTCACACCTTTACAAAATTACAAGCGAAATGATAATTTTGCGCATTATAATTTGTATATTTTTAGACAGCAGACGAGAGGATAAAGGGGTTTTGAACGAACGGTAGCAAGCATTATCCGAATTCAATCTCCTTTCAATGTCCTCCTGAAATCAAATTTTGATCTGTCTTCCCTCCGTTCAGGAATATAATTAGCCTAATTGCCTAGTTCTGTCGATTGGTTTTAGCAACTTCACATCTTCTGTCTGCAAGGCTGCTCCAGGTTTATCCCACGGTACCAACGATGAGCAACACCTTCCATCCTACTTCTTATAATGAAACTACTTATTTTACATTGGACTTCGATGGTCTTAAATGGTTAAACAGGAAGTTGGCAAAACGCAGCAAGACTGACCAATAAACTGAGAACATTTAATTGGTAGCTAACGACAATGTCTATGTTCATGACACCTGAAAAGGCTATAAGACCTTGAAAACGTCATCAAACAGATTTATGGAACCGTCCAAGCCAATTAAATTATGAATAATTACAGGAGCAGTCAGAGAACTAATTTTAAAACAAGTTACGGCCGAAGTTTTCTTCGACCCACGTAATAATTCTTAGAGAAATCGAGGACTGTAACCGAAAAGTGAACAGAAGACGTCCTTACTTTGTGACCAGTAAAGTGCCGGATAGTTGATCAAGGTAGCCGCGCGGTTTAAGGCATGTACTGCTTTCCGACGGGCTGATCACTCGTTCAAGGAGACCTACCGTCTGTAAAATGATCACGAAACTGAAAATCAGAGACCAGGCCCCAGGGGGGGGGGGTGCTGTAGAACCAGTGAAAAAGAAGTGCCTCCTGATAAGAGACGGAGTCCCATGCTTAAGGACGGAGAATGTGATAGCTGTATATGGAACACAATAGTGAAATAATGACTGATAGATGAAAAGCGTAGATGGCCGGAGGAAAACCTATTGCAGTGACACTTAACCGCTATTGAAACCGAGCCCCCCGATTAGAACTCAGCGTCTGACGGTCTGAGCTATGGTACGGTCCTCTGTAATCCTACCCGGTGGAAATTCTGCACCTAAGTGACAACCTTACTTCCCATGGTGCGATCAGAGAGGTCTCTCTAGAAACTACGTTATTCAAAGTAGCTATTTGAACCACGAATGTAATTGAGAAATTTATTAATTAAACACGACGCCATGAAGACGTATGTGAACGAAGGTAAAGCTCCACCATTCTTGACTTCGGGACTAGATGGAGGTTAGTGGTCATTTTCACGCCCCGGCTGCTTTGTCCCTAAGGAAAAAAGAGCCCCTATAATATGGGAGTTTAGGTGGGCCCAGAGCCAGTCTGGACGCTGTAGATTAGGAAAGGAATCTGTTGCCCCTGCCGGGAATCGAACTCCTGTAGTTCAGCTCGTAGCCTGTCGTCATTTGAACTGAGCTATCCCGCCTCCTAATAGTACGGTATATATATATATTGTCACGAGTTTATTGGCTCCGTGACTAATAATAACGGATTTTTGATTGGATGATGGGATTTATTAACACCTTCTTGTGCAATCTCTCTTAATCGCAATGAATTGCAGTAACTCACAACAAATCTTCAGCCGAACCATTCTTCCTTGACTGCCGAGAACTCGCTCCATTCTCGTCCTCATTCTACGGCTGACTTTTGATTTGCGACTGGACTACTTATACAGTCTCTAAGCGGACTCATAGAAAGCACATCCGTTGCCCAGCAGTGGATATATACGAACCACATAGAAAACACCTCTTTCTCTATTGTTGTATTTACAACGTGTTGCAGTAAGTAAAGTTAAAGTAAAGGTGTCCCTGTAACAGGCCGTGGAGGCCCATAGGGTTGTGAGATGTTGAGGTTCCCACATTTTCTCTAGACAGTTGGCTCACAGATGGCGGCAAGTTTGTCAGCCCAACGCGCCGGCCGCCCTTTACACCCAAGAATATTACTGGTACTCATTTCTGTTAGAGGCTGAGACAACCCCAGGGCCATAGTGAGGCTGGAAAGATTATGTCAATTGAAAAAACCCAATGACCCCATCGGGACTTGAACCCGCGATCTTCCGGCTTGTAGCATAGTGCCTCAGCCAACTAAGCTACCGCGTGCCCCCCAACGTGTTGCAGAGCAACGGAAATTATCCGATTGTTGCTTGTGTATTCTATGTGGCGGTATTGTGTTTACAGAGTCGTTGCCCAGCAGCGGTTCAACATATGACATTATATATATATATATATAATGTTTTGCGCAGAAAATTTCACCGTTAAAATTTAAGTATTTTTCAAAATAAATTCATAAGTACGTAGCTCCTGCTACGTTGTATGTAGAGTAGCCTCTTTCTTGTTTTGCAGTCATGTCTATCCGTCCGTTATTCTGTACGTTTCATCACAAAATCTCTTAAATGTTTTTTAATTAAATTTAATATTTGGGTCCACGTTAGAAATTATGGTTTTATTGTATTTCATTCTGCTTTTGTGTGTCAAATTTAACGCCAATTTTACGTAAAAGTAAAGTCGAAATTCATAAATAACCTTAAACGCGATTAACTCTAGTAAAATTAACTGATGGGCACACAGAATAATGTGGGTAAGCTTTACAGCTTTCAACTTAAACATTTCTCTATGTACGAGTATGCCTAACAAAATAAATGGAATATTATTTATGGCTACACAACGATTCCTTTTTCGTGATATACTTAACCACAGTCGACCTATGCCCAGGATAAATGAACATCAAGGCCAATTATGTGGCGAAATCCAAAAAAGAAAAGGAATACACAAAATATCTGAGTTTGAGTATACATCGTTCATTCTTTTATGAGTTTTGGCTTCACATGTCCAAAATCACAAAGTATCTGAGATTAACCAAGTCCAACGTAACATGAATAATGAAATATTGTGCATCCCTGCTTTATGTAACATATTTCTTTTTGTCTTTATTCAACTGTCAGCGAAATCTGCGCTCAGTGAAATAACAAACCAATTTGTTTTCATACTCTCATTCCAAAATTAGTTTTTTTTGTCATTCAATAATAAACACGCATATGAATAAACGATGAATGGGTGTAAACATGTAATTGGATGCCGCTGAAAATAATTAGTATAGTCAACAATGCCCAGTCATAAAACATACGAAAAAGAAACAATAAGGCACTAAATAATATTACTACCTCTGCCAGCGGAAGTTTGAAATTGGCCGCTAACAACTTGGATACCTCTCAGGCATCAAGAGAAACGTCTGTGAAACACACTAAAAGAGCTTTATTAGTTAGTTGTAGTGTTTTTGTTTGTAGCATCCGACCTCGCCTGCGGGTACAGTCGGCTCGGCGAGCTCACAAAGCCACCCCCCGCCGTTCTGCAGATTGGCTGTGAATGAACTGTTGTGGCTCGGAGACCTAATGGCCATACAGCCCCGCCAGAGGCCGGAGCATCTCTACCTGCTCTTCGGTAGTAGAAAAATTACTGTATCGAAAGCACTGATTGATTTCAGTTCGGTTCCAGGTAATCAAGAATAAGGAAAATAACAAACTTTTTCATGAGCTCTGTGTTTAGGAGTCCCCAAGTTCTTCATAATATTCGTAACAGTCCCACTGCTTCAAGAGACCTGAGACACCTGAAATCAGTGTACAAATTCGTAGACGGTTTCTAAAATATGGTGCTTAATTGCATCCTCACACATAGACCTCACAAGAGATTTTATTTTTCGTTTTTTCTGACTAAAATTTAGTATACATTTCTCATTTCCTCTGTCCCAAGTCCAACTCAGTTTATCCTCCTTCTTGATTTCCTGGAACTCTATTAGGTAAATGTGAAGTTGTCCCTGTGCTCAACGAATTAAGCACTATGTCATGAAGGCGTATGGGGGAGCAGATGTATAGACCCACGTTTTCTTGACCTCGGTAATAGCTGGAGGTGAATGGTCAGCTTCACGCCTAGGCCGCTTTACCCCCGGGGGAAGAGCTCCCGGCACCTATTGGATAGGAGGTTGGGTTGACCCCAGTGCCGGTCTGGACGATTGGAGAAGAGAAAATTCTTCATTCTACCGGGACTTGAACTCCGACCCGTCGGTCGTCCAGCCCGTAGGAAGTCGCTATACCGGCTGCGCTACCCCGGCTCACAAAGCTGCCCCTGTTTTTATAAATAACTGGGCACTATGCTATGAAGACATGTGGGGAGTGCAGGTATAGCGCCACCTTTCTTGACCTCGGCACAAGACAGAGGTGAGTGGTGAGATTCACGATCCCGGTATCCATTAGATATGAGCGTGTGTGGGCCCCAGAGCCCGTATAAACGCTGTGGAAAAGACAAAAATTTCCTCCATGACTTTTAATTTAATTTTAATTTTAATATTAATGATATAAATCCCAGCTCAGTCAAACCAAAAATAAATTCTGATAAAGTAACACAGAGTAGTAGGTGGATAGGCAAACCTCGGGTAATCCAAGAACCACGGCCTCCAGCTGTCCAGACTTAATGACAGGTGTATTCTCCATCTGAAAGCGTCATGCGTCACGCGCCCCCTGAGAAAGACTTTTGTACCTTCATAGCGACAGCAAAGTAAGTTCAGCTTCCTCAATGTAATATACGAACACTAGACTTTCCGAGGATATTGTTACGTTTATAGGATTCCAGATGCTTAGAACTAAAACCTTCAGTTATTAACGTGTCTTTTGTTTGTCATAAACAGCATGAAAACCCTTCTGAAACTACCAAGTTTTTGAAGGAACTTCCCACATCCTGGCAACAAACTGAACAGATGTCCGGTTGGATCGAATTAAACAAATGAGTATATCTGAAATGATAATTTGTTATAGGACATGAAGATTGTGCTGTCACAGTACATACTGTCTCCATTTTCAGGGCCGAAATATGCAAGGTGGGTGAGTTTTTATGTATCTGTAAGTTCCTTTTTCGAAAAGTAAAGGGGGTGTGGTGGCTGGTGCCTCATCTGGACCAATAGAGACACTTGACCCAGAAAGTTGTGCATCATCACCCACATCATCGAGTGCAACAGCACAAGAATGGAATTAACATCAACAATTAACAACACCGAAAGCCTAAAATCCGTATTGCATTCCATTGTAATTCCGGCCGATATTAAACCAGCTCAATGAAATGTAAAATAAACGAATTTGATGGCGGTGTTAGTTGCTTTTTCTCACGCTTAATTCAAAGGCTAGGCCTAATAGCACGACCTGTGTGCCATCTATTGTAAATAATTTCATGATAATCCCACATCCACTACACGTTCACTTTATCAAAATTTAAAACATTTGAGATTTATTTAAAAAATTACAATTTAATTTGGAAAATTTTATTTTTATCTATCTATAAACTTGCATACATGATTCAGGGATGTATAATAGGCGTATAATTAATAGAGTTGTTAATTCAACAACTCACAAATGTAAATTTTATTCCATAAATTAAATTGTAATATCACATGCAGATAAACTTTATATCACTCTCGCTTCATATAGTTAATTACAAATTAATTAAATAGACGATCATATTTTTTCTTTGGCACTACAGCCCCAGTGGGCCTAGGCCTACCTCCATGAACTTCTCCGTTCACTTCGGTTTTTCTAGATCTTACACATTCGGTAGGACTCCTTGGGCGGGTTATCAGCTCGTCGCAAGGCCTCTACCTGTACACAAACACAGAAAAACGCATACACACAAACTGAACATCCATGCCCTGAGTGGGATTCGAACCCACGATCCCGGTTTCCAAGCGAGCGAAGACAGTACATGCCTTAGACCGCTCGACTACCTTGCCCGGTCAGACGATCATATAAGGTCATAAAATAAATGTTATAATTATGTGCAACTATTAACGTAAGAAGCGTAGGCAATGAAGTACTCAGTGATGTCCTCTTATACAACTCAATCAGTAGATCTTACAGGATGTAACTTGAAGACTTAACTAGCCCTGTGTCAAGACTGTTTATAATTAGCACATCCTCAATGTAAGGATGTTTAGGTACAGCTCCCATAAAATGGGTAAAGAGGGACTATCTTGTTGCATTACTATATTTAAAACTGTTTATGTACTACACAGTCATTCAACAATGCAACAAATTGTTCTTCTTTCTTACATTTTCACTTTCAACAGAACATGTTTCGGCCCTAAATGGCCATCTTCAGGTGTCTTACTATGCTAAAACTGTTACACTGCATTAATATTGTCCATTCGTCACTCATATGACTGCACGCTTCATGGTCTAAAACGTCATAATCGTAGTCTAACTGGTATGAACTAAAATAGAACACGCCGTAGTTCACATAATTTAAATCAAATATAATACATTACAATTTTTCTTTAAGTTTTGTAAAATTCTTATTACACCTTACAAGGGGCGTCGTCCACTCGTTTAGATCTGTATCCTTTCTTCGGATGTTTTATTGCAGTGGCCTCTTTTTCTATTCGTAAGCCCGTTAATGTGTTACGTCTGCAATCTGTAATTTTGCCCCTTGCTTGTGCTTTGGTCCTCCTAGCAGCGTGTGGTGTTGTCTTCACAGTGGCCTGTTGTGTCGAAAGTGAGAGTGAAAGGAATGAGGAACAATTTTTTGCATTGTTGACGGACTGTGTAGTTAATAAGCAGTTTTAGCAGAGGTTGTTCCTCACTCTGGTGTACGTGTGTTTATGCCCAGGACCTAGTTCCTAGAACTTGCTGACCGATGACTTTAACCTTCAAACCGTCTCGGGCCATCGTTTGATAACACATTGTTCTTGTTTTCTCGTGATCAAAGAGAGACGGAACTCGGGGGGGATACGAAATAAGGCAGTAAAAAAATGACGGATATTACTGACTTAAAACTTGAGATACGAATAATTAAAATGCATTTGATCTAGAAACGGCAAAAATAAAGTTAAACACAACAAAATACTTTTTATTTAATTTGGAATGGGTATTAATATAATTTACACCCCTGATTAGAAATCGAAGGTTACCATAACTTTAATACAACAACTGTAAAATTATTAAGAAAGAGTGGGAAAGTGTACTAAAATTTGGAGCAGGCCGAAACATATTTTGTAAATCCTTTCTTTGCAATCTTATATACTGCACTGGCTTTTATGTTCGTTTGTTTCTTCTAAAAATCTGACTCCCTTTTCTCTCCCAACGTTATCATCGAACTGTTACGCACCCCACTACAACACACTTCCCTATATTCCCCTCGAACTGTTACTCTCCCAACTACAATTCGCTTCCCTATATTCCCCTCGAGCTGTTACGCTCCCCACTACAATGCACTTTCCTATATTCCCCTCGAACTGTTACGCTCCCCACTACAATGCACTTCCCTATACCTCTCGAACTGTTACGCGCCCCACTACAACGCACTTCCCTATATTCCCCTCGGCCTGTTACGCTCCCCACTACAATGCACTTCCCTATACCCCTCGAGCTGTTACGCTCCCCACTACAATGCACTTCCCTATATTCCCCTCGAGTCGTCTAACCTTCACTAGCTTGCAGCCTTTTTCGTTAGGTATCTTGCTTGTCTTTTCGCCCCCTGAAGATGGAGGCGAAATTTTCCTCCGAAAAATCGCACTCTCTCCAAACTACACGACGTTAAACCCCAGAAGGATCACTAAATTATCCTAATATTCTCCGTCATTTCAGCAAAATATAAATTAACGTTTGTTAAATTAATCAAGTAATTGTGTAGTTAGCCGGTCACGGTAGCCGAGCGGACTCGGGCATGTACTGTCTTCGCTCCCTTGGAAACCGGGATCGTGGGTTCGAATCCCACTCTGGGCATGGATGTTTAGTTTGTGTGTGTGCGTTTTTCTGTGTTTGTGTACAGGTAGAGGCCTTGCGACGAGCTGATCACCCGCCCAAGGAGTCCTACCGAATGTGTAAGATCAAGAAAACCCGAAGTGAACGGAGAAGTTCATGGAGGTAGGCCTAGGCCCACTGGGGCTGTAGTGCCAAGGAAAAAAAAATTGTGTACTTATTAATTTAGGGTGGGCCTTTTCTACTTTCTGCTAGAACAGGGGTTGAAGGTGGTGAAGGCAAATATGCGATATTCCTTCCCTGAACGTCTTGTTTTTAAATCTTCGTGTTTCTCCCACAAAAGTCAAGAAGGGACAGCGTATACAGATAAATTTGTCAACATGATGCAAAATTGCAAGACCTCGGATATTTTATTCAGATCACCCTGTAGAAGACACACGAAACCCTGTAACCACTAGCCCACTTTCAGGCTGTTTCCTTACCACGAAAGCCGTATCAGATTGTGTCCGAATGAAATGGCGTTGACGTTGAACTGGCAATACGGAGATCGCCTATAGTGTTCGGAATGCTAAGTGGCTTAGTCCAGTTAATCTTAATACAGGTTGCGTCTACGAAGTTTAAAATAACATACAAAAGTACACACACACACATTTTCGAAAGGAATTTTTGCTATTTTACTTCATTGATCTCGGATGGGGCACTCATTTTCCTGACAGATTTCAATTTAGTTTTCTTCGGTGATTCCAGAAGAATGCTGAGATAGTATCTTAAAGCCACAGACTCTTTCACGTAAATCAATGTATCACAAATAATCATATTCAATTCATTCAAAATCTCACAACCTTGCACCTGATGTTACTGTAACTTTAACTACTAATAATTTTTGGTTTAATATTAGCCCAAAAAGTAAAGAATACGATTGAATAATTATCATCATCTTCATGGATTATGCCATACGTGGTCTGTTCTGTCCTCCGGAAGAATATGCTGGTCACTCCATCTTAACTGTGGGCGTCCTAGGTTTCGTTTACTTTTGGGGTTATATGTTAGAATTTTATTCGGATAAATCCTGCTATATTAGCAAACACGACGCATAATGACGAGCAAATACACGTCGTTAAATAATCTCATGATAATACTGCTAAGGCAATGATACAAATCCGTATGTTTGGTTCTTAGTATTAATTGTGTCGTGTTGTTCTATGTATGTAGAGGCCTTGCAGTGAACTGATCCCCCATCCAAAGAGTCCAAAATTAATTATGAATCCCGACATGCTAAGATGTGCAGTCAGTTACAGTTTAAAGAGGTGAAAAGCGAGGAAGGGAAAAAGGAATACCTCAATTTTTTTAATGCTAATGAGGTGGAACTAGGTCCCTTGTACTGCGGCCACTTCTGGCCTATTGTACCAGCCACAGATGATAGGTGAGGGTGATTGTGGAGCAATTGGTGGAATGAAGATTGGCAGGGGAAACCGAAGTACTCGGAGAAAACCTGCCCCAGCGCCACAAATCCCACTTGAGCAGACCCGGGATCGAACCCGGGCCGCCGGGGTGGGAAGCCAACGACTCACCGCTTGAGCTATGGCTCGGCCAGAGTACCTCAAATACAGTTCCTCAGTGTGTAATGTTCTCTGCAGTTTGTCTCTCTTGATTGGTCTCCCGACACAGGGCATAACCAGTTTTAATACTGTGTTATGCTGGGTTATGATCAGTGTATTGCAGTAGGTAGATTACCAACTTTTCAGAGAAAACACTACACTATCTTCCCTGAAGATAGCTGCAGAATGTCCTCCGAAACGTACCGGACTACACGATGGTCCATAAGACAGAACACGCTAATAATGCTCATCGCCGTGAACACCTCAGATCTGAGAAAACATTAGCAGGCTCCTCCGTGTCAGACCACCATAGCTTGGCGAGATCTCGGTACTGAGAGGAATGCACGTATTCCTTTTCCTGTCCCTGTCATGGTACACGCAACAGGAAAATGGTTTCCGCGAAGTGTTGTGCCTGCCAGGGCCCCACTCGCTGTGAAGGCCGGTGACACGAAATCACCAGCCCCACATCAGTTCGTAATTAAGCTAATAAGTAATTGCCGCGCCATAGCTCAAGCGGTTAGTCGCTGGTTTCCTACCGCGGCTGCCCGGGTTCGATCCCAGGTCTGGCCAAGTAGGATTTGTGGTGGAGAAAGTGGCGCTAGGACAGGTGTTCTCCGAGTAATTCGGTTTCCCCTGCCAATCTTCATTCCACCAATTGCTCCACAATCACCCTCACCTGGTACAATAGGCCAGAAGTGGCCGCAGTACAAGGGACTTAGTCCCACCCCACTAGCAATAAAAAAAGCTAATATGTATAAACTGATGACTGATGAGAAAAGACCTTCAACAATTCTATGAAATTAATGAATATTTATTCTTTGTGAAGGCAATTAAAAGACGTGTTTAAAACAGTAGACTAAATTTATTACTAATGGAACATTTCAAGTACCTGTCTATAACTGTTGTCAAATAGGTTTTCAAAACCCAACACATCTTAACGCTGTATTAATATTTATGGTGCTTTTCTTTTATTGATTATTAATTATCTGATATGTGTTAAGATAAAACTAAACTCAATTTGGAACGTGTAGACTATACAGACTAATTCATAAGTCCCTCCGGAAATCCCGACAATAATTTAGAATTACAGCACCGTTATAGCCACGTATTTATCTACATAATTATTCTAGGTTAGTGTTGGGGTTTCTGGAGAGACTTACGAATTATCCTGTGTTTACTGATTTCACTATTAAATATTCATTCATCAGTAATCTATCAGACGACAGGTCCACAGTCTCTTCCAAAACAGTTCCTTCACTTAATGCGATCTAGAGCTTTCTCCTTCAAATGAGAATATCCTCTTCTGTCCCCAAGGTCATCCAGCATCTTCTTACGTCTTCTTCCTCGTCTTCTGGGCACTTCTATCCGCCCTTCCTGTTTCTTTTGTCTCCAGAGGAAACAGCTCACATACATGGTATGTCTGTTTTTAGAAAGAGACTATCCAGGAAAAGTGATAATGTGGTAGTTTTTCCATTTGCTTTCCACATCGCAGTACAACAGCCGTTCAAACCGCTCTGGTCACGCCTGTTGCTATACGAACTTGCTATGCGAGGGGGTATTAAATATATTTGACAATATATCTCCTTAACGATATTTAATTGATCTCTAGGCTATATGAAGGGAACAATTTAAAGCAAACACGTCACAGATATAAGAAAATAAATAAGAAGCCTTTCCGGGTCATTAATAGGAAATGACATGTTTAAAAAAATTTAAAAACTATTCGCTTAAGAAAAGGCAAAGGTAAAGCTGTCCCTGTAATAGGCCGTGAAGGCCCATAGGGTTGTGCACTTTCTAGACAATTAACTTACAGATGGCTGTGAGGTTGTTAGTCTTACGTGCCGGCAGCCCTTTACCCCCGAGGAAGATTCCTGGTACTCATTTCTGTTAGAGGTTGTGTCGACCCCAGGGCCATAGTGCGGCTGGAAAGATTAGGTCAGGTCGCGAGTTTATCCTGCTGAATCCTTCCCAGTTCATCATTAATAATACTGCAATTCTTCCTCAGAACTTTGTAAGCCTATTTGGAAGACATATTTAAATATATAAGAAAATCTTGATTTCATCAGCAAGTCTAATTAACCTCCTTTCACAAACCGAAGTTTCTATTTCATTTGCTCTAATTCCTCTCAATGACCTACACCGTCAGAGGCACAGAAATTGCCTTTGGTTTGTATAACCGTGGTTTTATATCCCTTAAATATTATTATGCACAGTTATGACATCTTCCTGTGGCACCAAATTTTAAATTAAAACTACGATACTAAAACTACGTACTATGGGATACGTAGGTCGCTGAAGTGACTGGCTATTAAACGGACAAACAGGTTTGGATTTCCAGCGGGAGAAAACTTCTTTATTAAGTCCAAACCAATTCTATGGCTCATATAGCCTTCTGCCAAATTATTACCACGGCATTTTCTGGCGGTTTACGGAGGTTAGAACGTGAAACAGATAATTTGTGTATGCATAGTGCAGGAGTAAGAATGTGCAGGGCTCTATCTCCCTTTCCAATACTCCTTCATGGCACTGTCAAAATATGAAACTTTACAACAAGTAGTTACTGTCGACCCTTCTTGCTACTGCGCATGTCTTCTTTAACAAGATGTAGTTATTCCGTGGACTCGTCAGAGAATTCTTTCTTTAGCGGGAGGCAGCGATACTAAGGTGTAACAGATTAGTCAGAATACTTTACTCTTCGCAACACCTTCGTCAGAACTAATCCATCAGATAATTATATAATGAGATAGCGGCTTGTTTTCAAATAATTTCCATTCCTGACATTATCACTACTGAGATGGGCACCTCGGGTAACTTTTGATGGCAGCTCGCGTCTGCGCGAATAGCCGGTCTCTGTGTTGTCTGTATCAGATAATAGCAGCACCCACAGCCCCCTGCAAGAGTGACGTAACTCTCAGAATGTCCAAATTATACAGAGAACAAATTATCATAAACTTGTCTGGTGACTAGTTTAATATATAACATAATATCACGTGTATTAGTGACTAAGGACGCGAGTTTGGATCGATGAGTCGATTTATTGGATATTCACTAGTCGTAAGTACAAATAATTATATCTCTTTCAAGCTTATTGTAATTATAACAAGAATAAAATATTCTAAATCTGCTTTAACTAATCGTTAGTAGGTAACAGATCTAAACAATGGCTATTCCTCTGCAAAGGTTTCCCTATCCGTTTCCTGGCAACGGATTTTAATACAGGAACTATAACTGTCACACTCCAGATATCAAGTCCAAGTCACATTGTGACTGACGGTCAGTCAGTCTGTCTGTCTTGGTGTCGAGCCCCGGCCGGGGTTCATGACCAGATTTCTTTTTGTTTTTTCCTTACATGAAAGTTACTGTTCTGTCCATTCGGGGCGCCCTCTCTGACGAGAGGTCGGGTCAGTAATTTGTCAGTTATAGTCCGTATTAGTAAGTACATTGTCAGTATTTTCATATATTTACAAATTTAATCTTAATTCCTATTTCTACGGACAATATATACAAGGCCTCTGTCAATGCAGGCTCAGTACAGCAGATTATGCCCTATTTCTAGTAGTATTCGCTACAACGGCAATCTAGTCACTTGAACGGTCGTATGCCTGACCGCCGCCAAGTTTAAGCCTCTTATTCTCGTACTTTCTGTGTCGGGCTTCGCCTTGTCCGATGTAGTCAGTTTCCAAGTCCAATTCACATTGCGACTGACGGTCAGTCAGTCAGTCAGTAAGTCTTGGTGCCGAGCCCCGGCTGGGGTTCATGACCAGATATTTGTTACTGTTTGGCATTTACGGTCTTGTTTTTGTGGGGCGCCCTGTCTGACGAGAGGACGGGTCTGCCTTTTGTACGAGTATATGCTGCTGGATCTTGCCAGTGCAGGCTTTCTCGAGTCTGAGTGCTTTGAGACTCGAGACCATATTTTACTGTCTCAGATTTAAGACTTTCCTTTTCGTCGCCTCTTACGACTAGCAGGGTCACGGTGGAGGTACTCGACCCCGCCTCCAGATATCACTGCCGATGGTCCTCAAGATAACTCCTCTGCATGGATCTCACGGAAAACACCGTCTCTATTGTTGATGACGTCACTGCTTTCATAGCACGGTCCGATACGCGGAAGTGTGTTTACCGGGCCGTTACTTAGAGACGGGTTGCATAATCCCATTGTTCCACCGCTGCTCGGTGCGGACGATAGAAAACTAAGCCTCATTTATTGTTGCGTGTTGGACCGTGTTTACAGAGGTGTTGCCTGGTAACGCGTTGATAAAATCTGTTACAATACAATAACCGCTTATCTGGTGACAGAGACAACTGTTGGACCTACGTTTTTCTCTAATTTAGTCCAGAGTTCAGAGTAATTTCTTATTAATAAAATGTAATTTAAAGAAGACAATCTCATAATGTGTAGAAGAATTTTTAGCAGCAGAGAGAGCGGAGAGAGGATGAAAGAGAGAGACAGTGTGTGTGTGTGTGTGTGTATGTGAGAAGAATTTGCAGTAATAAAATGAGGCATGAAGAAAGATATGTATTCATAAAACAAAATTTATAAACGTAATACAGTAATAAAATAAAATTAACAGGCAAATATAAAGTCCATGTGCTTAATTAATTAAGCATCACTCTATGTAGAAGCATGCCGGTCACAGCAGCCGCGCCGCCGTTTAAGGCAAGAACCGTCTTCGCCAGCTCGAACACTGGGATCGTGGGCTCGAATCCCAGCCGAGGAATGAATATCTGTATGCGTTTATTCTGTGTTTTGTGTTGTCC
>NW_019721786.1:46098-48756 GCF_002891405.2 Cryptotermes secundus | reverse complement strand
TGTGTAGATAGCGGCCTTGCAAAGTGTTGATCCTCGGTCCAAGGAGTCGTACCGACTGTGTACAGATTAAGAAACTGAAAAAGTGGCTAAGGTCCAAAGGACTGTAGAGCCATAGAGAAAAAAAATGAAGATGTATAGGGAATGGAGGTACAGCTACACTCTTCTTGACCTCGGCATAGAATGGAGGTGAATTGTCAGCTTCACTCCCCTACCGTTTTACACCTAGTGAAATTCTCCCCCGTACCCAGAACCGATCTGCACGCTGTGGAGAATAGAACAATCTCTTGTCCCTACCGAGAAGCGAACTCTGGTTGGCTATACGGTCTGAGAAAGTGTAATGAAGACCCATAGGAGAATGTTCAGTAATGAAACAAAATGTGCATAATGAGGTATATTAAGAGAATATAATGTGTAAAGTATGCACGTAGAGGTTAATGTGGAGAAATAACTTCTACTATCCGGAATAATAAACACAAATAAAACATATAGAGCAATGAACTTGAATGAGATGCATGTAGAAGGAGCAGCTTGAGAGACATACTGAAATAGAATTCCGGGAAAATATGTGTCAATATATTCTTTAAACTGAGGGGGCAAGCGAAATATACCGACCGAGCGACCGCCGCATGTCGGCGAAGTTAGTGCCAACTTTAGCGGATAGAGGGTGTCGCGTGGTCAGCGCAACGAATTCCCACCGCCGTTAATTTCGGTTTTGTAGACCAAAGCCGCTATTTCTTTGAAATAGCTCCACAATTANGTTTTCTAGACCGGAGCCGCTATTTCTTTGAAATAGCTCTTCAATTTTCATCACGAGGCTGAGTGGGCCGCGTTCCAGACCCACTACTTCTCAGAAAATCTGGTAGAGCCGGGAAACGAACCTGGGACCTCTGGATCTGTGGCCAGGAACTCTGACCACTAGACCACAGATGCGGTCGGCATACTATTCATGCATATATATAATAAAATTATTATAATATATTATAAACTATAATTAAGGGGAACGTTATTGTCCCCGAATAGGTCAATGTCCCTGCAAACACAATCAGCAGGGGATGCATATCTAGCAGAGGGACGATTTTAACATGAGAAACGGACACTGAATAAAGCAAAGTCTCTTATATACCGAGCAGGAACAAGAACAGTAACAATTTCCAAAAGAGAAGGACAGAATTTAGAATCAAGGTAAATCTGAATACGAAAGAGAGCATCGAGGCGATGTCTCCTCATACGTAAAGTGTTCAATTGTAACTCCTCCAAAGCAAGAGAATAGCAGCAATGGACTAGAAGAAAGAAACGGTTAAAAGTGAGGGTCGCAAACCTCTGTTGGATACGTACCAGCTTATTGGCATCAGTCGACATAACTGAATTCCAGACAATAGACGTGTATTCATGCTGGGATCTAACTAACGTAATGTATAATCTGTGCATACATTCAAGAGATGAGAAGGTGGAGGTAAATGTTACGAACTAGACCCAAGAGCTCAATACACTGAGATAGAATGTGGTTGACGTGTTAATGAAAATTTTGTTTAGTATTCGTAAAGTTTTCCAGGTCTTTAATAAAATTACGGAGGTTAATGAGGGACTGACAAAATTTATAACCATAGATCAGTTTGTTGGGTTTCCTTCAGAAGGATATAAATTTAGTTTTACTGATGTTGTGCAATGCACCAACGTTGTATAGAATTAATGTCAGAGGGTAGTAGATTACAGTCTTCAGGAGATTCAATGGTTCGATACATATCGATATCGCCAGCAAAACGTAGATACTTAGAGCGGGCAACTGCATCACACAAGCCAACAACAAACACACTGAAGAACATGGGTTCTAAGACAGATCCTTCAGGGACACGGGAGAGAACTATAAAAGGCGAGGAAAAAATACCAGAAATATTGACCTGAGACTTCCGGTTGAATAGATTACTGCGAAACCATTTTATGTAGTCACCAGAAAGTCCAAAAGCACTAAGCTTATGAAGAAGAAGAGAATGTGGGATAATGCTGAATGCATTACTTAGGTCAAAATAAATGACATCACTTTGTCTCTGAGAGACGACTAAAGTGGAAATGAAATACTGGAACTATATATAGCTACACGTACAATACTCACAGAAGACGGTTTACGACTGTGACTGCGTGATGTACTGCTTATGTGCATATGTTCTCTCGTTCTCATGTACTTACAGTAGTTGAAACTCTATTTTCGAAATCGAGTCATGAGATGGATAAAGATGCAGCTTTATTCATTGCTTTAACTGATAAAAGAAGGAACGAGATAAAGTTACAAAGAAATAGAGAAAGGAAGGGCGTGAAATACATAGCTAGAAACTATTCCCCGGTGAATTTCATCAGGATTTTCCAGTAGTAATACACAGGAGCCTGAGTGCTATCATAGACCAACTTGTTGTTTCAGTTAAAAGTAAGAGAAATTTTTAATTCGAAAACGATAATTTTGTAACAAATAGCATACATTGTGGCAGACTACGAGGTTTTTAAATTTTAGTTCTCAAGCGAACTATACCGAGCGAGCGACCGCCACTTGTCGGCGAAGTTTAGTGCCAACTTTTGCGGATAAAGGGTGTCGCGTGGTCAGCGCAACGAATTCCCACGGCCGATAATTTCGGTTTTCTAGACCGGAGCCGATATTTTCTTGAAATA
>NW_019721786.1:18430-45408 GCF_002891405.2 Cryptotermes secundus | reverse complement strand
CTGACTGAAGGGCTCTCGACTTCGGGGTCCGGGAACGCGCGAGTTGGCACAGTGCCGCTGGGAGGGTTGGGGGGAACCGCCCATCTGTCACGAGTGAAGGCAATGATTGAGTGAAGCTCGTACGAACACCACCGATGGCAAATCGACTGCCACTCGGGGTTAATTATTCATTACAACACTAACATCCATATGGAGGGCCTTTTAAATTAAAGGCCGTCTCCTTGTTAATAACGTACCCTGTAGCCTTAAGTTTGTGGGGGGGGGGCACATTTGAATGGCTTTCGTCACTAGTCACTAGAAGCCTGACGAGGTCTCCGAGCAAGGTTGATGCCAATATGAGCCTACTTAGAAACATTACCCATGTACAACATTCTGGGAACAAAACTTCTATGAATTTTTGACTGGTTCTAACAATAAGGAATTCTTCGTATACGAGACAAATCATGAACTTATTTTCTTATAAATCATGAATCTGACGGTGTCGTGCCCAAATTGCAGCACCGTGAGGTCACGTAGCTACGTGACTCGCTGTTGTAGGCGGCCACTCAATTTTGCCTTCTTCCCTTATTACGTTTGTTTAGTGAAGTTTGAGTGTTAACTGCCGATCACAGTGGCCGCGCGGTCTATGTTATGAAATGTTTCACCCGCTCGAACACTGGGATCGTGGGTTCGAACCCCGTTCAAGACATGGATGTCTCTCTGCGTTTATTCTGTTTGTGTAGGTAGCGGCCCTGCTTCGGGCTGATCCCTTGACCAAGGAGTCCTACCAACTATCTAAGATAAGGCCGCGTCATAGCTCAAGCGGTTAGTCGCTGACTTCCCACCGCAGCGGCCCGGGTTCGATCCCGGGTCTGGTCAAGTGGGATTTGTGGTGAACAAAGTGGCGCTGGGGCAGGTTTTCTCCGAGTACTTCGGTTTCCCCTGCCAATCTTCATTCCACCATTTGCTCCACAATCACCCTCACCTATCATCTGGGGCTGGTACAATAGGCCAGAAGTGGCCGCAGTACAAGGGACTTAGTCCCACCCACTAGCAATAAAAAACTGTCTAAGATTAAGAAACTGAAATGAAAAGAAGCGTTTCATGGATGCCATATGCTCCAACTACCATAGATAGATTGATAGATGAATAGATAGATAGATGGATGGGTAGATAAATAGGAGGATAGACAGACAGATAGATAGACAGAGTGTTAACTATAATCTGCAATAAACATCCTGAAAATATTATTTCAGAGTTTTTATAGTTGTTTTATAAATTATATATTTGCATAATGATATGATAAAGGTAAAGTTGTCCCTGTGCTTAACTGACTAAGCACTAAGCCATAAAGGTGTATGGAGGGAGTGGAGATGCAGTAGTGTGGACGATTGCTATGTCTTGCACTCACCTGAATACGAGCTTCAGTCAGGCCGATTTTCATCGCCAACTCCTCTCTGAAAAGAAAAGGAATATATATTTGGCAAGAAACAAGAAAACAAAAAGCTGCATTGTGTAACTAATCTCAGTAGCAGGAAGTGAGAATACGACACAATATTATAGGCCATGGGAACGTTTGGAGAACTGACAGCAAAAATATAAATTACTAAGGACGATCAGACTGTCAGAGATGTTTTCCGTCCTTACTAGAGAAACGTCAGCAAGTCAAAGTCAACCAAGAGCGTCTTGATAAGTCGGAAATATGTTGAAGATCTGAAGTAATTCCGGCCTTAAAAGTGAATAAACACTAATGAAACCTACGCATGAAAATACACATAGAATTGATTTTTTGTGTAACATACTCGTACTATAATTAAAATATGTGAAAGGACTCAGATGTCTAAGTAGAAACGTTCATTTACGCCATTAAATTGGACCTAAAATTCCCAAATCAAATTGGTTCGATAGATTACGCAGTAGGTTGTACATGTAGAAAATTAATGTTTATGGACACTCTAATTTCGATGCTGGAGTTTCGGGAAAAAATGACGAAGCCAACAGGTTATTTTCGAATTCCTTTTCGAAGTGTACCCGTTAGTACTGTCCCTTCAGTTTGTTTACTGCTTTATAAAGAGCGTAAAGATTGTGTTGTAATCGCAACATACTAAATGAGATAAAAACAGAGTATCTGGTGGCAATGAATATGTTTGAGTCTGTGTTTAGAATTCTTTTAAAATATCCAGATATTTACGAGCGAATATGAGAAAAAATGGGACCTCTTCCAGCTTTCGTTTAACGCGTGTCGTAATATAAATGAAGTATATCCAAATTAATCTTACGCAGAAACTGCCTTCTAAAAGAAGTTATTGAAGGAAAGATAGTGGGGCGGATAGAAGTGACCAGAAGACGAGGAAGAAGACGTAAGAAGATGCTGGATGACCTTGGGGACAGAAGAGAATACTGTCATTTGAAGGAGAAAGCTCTAGATCGCATTAAGTGGAGGAATTGTTTTGGAAGAGACTGTGGACCTGTCGTCTGACAGATTACTCATGAATGAATGAATGTCCAAATTAATTACTAACAATCTAGTGACATTTTTATGTCAATTGATATGCCTGTGGTTATGTAGTCTTACAGAAATGAGTATCTTGAATCTTCCTAGGGGTGAAGGACGGTCGGTGCGTAAGACTGTTAAACTCACCGCCATCTGTGAGCAGATTATGTATAAAATGTGGAAGCCTCGACGTCTCATAACCTTATGGGCCTTCAGGGGCTGTTACAGGGATAGCTTTACCCTTTTTTAAGCAAGTTATCACGTCAATCCGTTTAACGTTTCTGGAGTTGTTGGATGCGGATAAAAGGGTGGACAGACAGACAGGTGTGACGAAGCTAACAGAAGCAATTCTGCAACCTCTCGTCGTAAATGCGACAGAAACTGAACAATATTATAAATTCCGAGTACTTATGCAATAATCCGTTACAATTAGGAAGATTATCTGGGAGTTCATAGCCCAGTAATGACATAATACACCTTTCCATACACGTTCTCTAGCTTTTTCGGAAGTTAAGGTAAAAAAAATATAAAGCTATCCCTATAACAGGCTGTAAAGGCCCATAGGGTTGTGAGATGTTGAGGGTCCCACATTTTCTAGACAATCGGCTCACAGATGGCGGTGAGGTTGTCAGCCTTACGCGCCGGCCGCCCTTTACCCCCAAGAAGATTTCTGGTACTCACTTCTGTTAGAGGTCATAGTGGGGCTGGAAGGATTAGGTAAACTGAAAAATCTAATGATCTCCTAGGGAATCGAATCAGTGACTTTTTCTTTCTGGAAGGGGAAGAAGAAAAGGATTTTTGGGGGTGGGGATTGGGAACACAACCGTTGAGGATTCAAAATGGTTTTGGCTGACATTCTTTATGGTAAAAATATAGGTAAAGTAAAGCTATCCCTGTGCTTAACTAATTAAGCACTACGCCATGAAGGCGTGTGGGGGAACAGATGTATAGATCCACATTTTCTTGATCTCGGCACTAGCTGGAGTTGAGTGGTCAGCCTCACGCCCTTGCCGTTTTACTCCCAGGGATAGCTCCCTTACGCGTACCCATTGGGCAATTGGCTGGGTGGACCCCAGGACAGATCTGGATGCTGTGTAGAAGAGAAAACCTTTTCTCCTGCCGGGAATCGAAACACACACTCAGTAAAAGTAAAGTAAAGCTATCCCTGTGACAGGCCCATAGGGTTATGAGACGTTGAGGTTCCCACATTTTCTAGACAATCGGCTCAAAGATGGCGGTGAGGTTGGTTGTCAACCTTACGTACCGGCCGCGCTTTACTCCCCAGAATATTCCTGGTACTCATTTCTGTTAGAGATTGAGTAGCTCCTAGGGCCATAGTGCGGCCAGAAGGATTATGTTAATTGAAAAATCCAATAACCTCATCGGGACTTGAACCCTTGACCTTCCGGCTTGTAGCATATTGTCTCAACCAACTACGCTACCGCGGTACACACTCAGTATTATATTAAATTTTATTTCATTAAGCTGTATCGCAGATGTGAAATGCAGACTGATAGTAATGACTTTTCATTATGCGTTCATTTTAATTTCTTCGTGGAAATAACGCAGGTACAACTGTAACTAGCACATGTTAAAAGAAAAAAACAAGTTGAAGGCCTGGCGTGTTGGTGCTCATCAGATGTTATGTTGTACAGCACCTCGAGGGCTGTACACCTCATCATCATTATGCGATAAACATCACCACCATCAGCGAACCTTTACAAACGTATTGTTCAAACAAAAGTGATTAAAGCGATCATGAGGAGATGCGAGCCACAAGGCGGTAGTTTTACATTCAAAACACTCATAGAAATATAGATCTATGTACAGCATGGAATACGCACTACGTCTTCACTTTACAATATTCATGCACACTGAATAGGACTCCTAATGTTATCGAAATATTAACAACGCATATGCGCAATTCTCGCCACGTCTAATCGTAAGCAAATTAATCATTTCATATAATGAATGGATGGAAATGAATATATCCATGGTGTAGAGGGCTTCTTGAAAAGATTAATAATTTGCCGTAAGTCACAAAGATATTTTTAAATGCTAAACGAGACCATATGCTACAAATTACAGAACTAGCAACTGCGAGAAAGGGCCGTTCCATAGTTCAGGGGATTGGTGGCCTGCTTCCAACAGCGGCAGCCCGGGTTCGAGCCCCGGCCTGATCATGTGGGATTTATGATGGACAAAATGTCGATGTAGCAGGTTTTCTCCGAGGATTTCGGTTTCCCCTGCCAATTCTCATTCTACCGACTGCTCCACAATCACCATCACCTATCATCTGGGGCTAGTACAATAGGCCAGTAGTGGCCGCAGTACTAACTGGACTCAGTCTCATGTCAAACCAAGAAAAAGAAACTAGAAGCTTTGTGAAAGTTTAAGGTTGTATCTGATAAATATAAAGTAGTAAGAATTAATAGAAGTGTAAATTACGGACGCCGGTCACAGTGGCCGCGCGCTTTAAGGCATGAACTCTCTTCGTCTGCTGAAACACTGGGATCATGGGTTCGAATACCACTCGAGGCATGGATGGCTCTTTGAGTTTATTCTGTATTTGAGCTGTCCTGTGTGCAGGTAGCGGCCTTGCGACGGGCTGATCCCCCGTCTAAGGAGTCCTACCGACTGTGTAAAAAGATCAAGAAACTGAAAAGGCGGCCAATGTCAATAAATAACAAGCATAAACAGATCACTAAACTATATAATTATACAGAATCACTGGGTTTTTGGACTTTGTACATTCGTCCGGTATTCTAAGAAATAGAGAACATAATGTTTCGGAAATTGGATTTTTCCGTCCTTTCCTCCGCTATTTCTAAGGGACCCAACTGAATAGGTGCCTCCTTCCTCACCTGAGGACGGAAAAGATCCAGTTTCCGAAACGTTGTGTCCGCTCGTTTCTAGAATACCAGATGATAGACGAAGTCCCCGAAACCCCGTAATTCCGCATGTTATACACCATATTCAGAACCCTTTAGTATCTGCCTGTTTAATTATTAATTTGCTGACTCTGGACACATACAATAAATCAATTGTTGGCATCGTAATATTTTCCTAGAATTTAATGCCTAAAAATATATCTGTGTCCACATAACTGACGTTTCAGAGCCTATACGTGCGGATAATCATCTATGCCTTGAAGATGTCCACGTCGCAATGACTACATATAGCATATACTTGTATATACCGTGCACGTCCGAATATGAAGCGACCCTCAATTTTTCCAATGAGAAAAATATTAGAAAATTGAAAATGTCGCTTGGTTCTGAAGGCTATAAACAAAAATAAGTAAAATATATACAATTAAGAAATGAAAAATTCAGAACTTAATATTTTAATTATCATAACTAAGTATTTTCATAAATATCACTAGAATTGGCAATTAGAACTTCTTGTAATCGTCTTCTTAGGCCCCGCAATAGCTAAAGCGGTTAGTCGTTGGCTTCCCACCGCGGCGGCTTGGGTTCGATCCCGGGTCTTATCAAGTGGGATTTGTGGTGGACAAAGTGGCGCTGGGGTAGGTTTTCTCCGAGTACTTTGGTTTCCCCTGCCAATCTTCTTTCCACCAAATTTTTCATTATCATAATCACCCGGGGCAGGCTACAATAGGCCAATCAGTGACCGCCGTGCCGAGTGGACCAAACTGGACTCCACACCCCAATATGCGAATTAAAAAAAATAATTTTCTTCTTCAGATCCACTCTTAATGACCTAAAATAAGGCAAACCTCTGTTCTCAAAAGCAGTGTTAAGAAAAAACTTGCTTTATATTCGGGCTAATATCTTATGTTACATTAATCTCTCATTATCGTAAATAACAACAGAGACAAGCCGGTCAAGTTAGCCGAGCGGTCTAAGGCATGTAGTGTCTTCGCTCGCTCCGAAGTCGGGATCGTGGGTTCGAATCCCACACAAGATGTGGATGTTTGGTGTGTGTTTGTGTTGTCCTGTGTTTAGATAGAAGTCTTACGACGAGCTGTTCACTCGTCCAAGGAGCTCTACAACCTGTAAAATCATCATGAAACTGAAAAATCAGAGGCCAGGGCCCAAGGGGGCTGTAGAGCCAGTAAAAATAACGCAGGAAATATGTTTAGTGAAGGAGATCAAGACATTATGACAATCCGACGCTGCAGTGTTTGAACTATAATACTAATATTGATTGTCGGAAACAGCAGCAGCAAATAGTGGGAACCGCCTACAGCTTGTTCCGGTGTTCCCATGAGCACGCAACACTTTGGAATAACCTCCCCTTCCTCTGAGGATACACGGCGCTGCGACACAGAGGGGTATCAAAATTCTCGCTTTCATTTGTGAATCATTGCAAATGTGACAATTAGAAGCATGAAATGCAGACATATTAGGATATTCTGTTTTTCGAGAGGAGGGCCTAAGTAAATATTTTGTTCTGTACGCTGTTTGTAACGAATTTTATATGAAGGTTACAAGCAGATCTCAGGGTTAATTGGAGAGTGGGATTTATTTATTTCATATTCTTTTTTTCAGATTAAGAATTTCGGATCTGAAATATATAGACCCCCAACCTTTCCCTTTCCACTGTCCCTCTCACCATGCCTTCATCTTTATCACATTCTTTCACGTTTCCTTTAAGACAGTGAACTAATTTACACCTTCATACTCTAGAGGCTCAGCGACCAGTCCGTCCTTGGGGTTCACCCAGCAACTTATCCAGTCGATACGGGGTCCCTTTTCCTAGGGGTAAAGTGGTTAGGCCGTGAAGCTGACCTCTCGTCTCCATCCAGTGCCGAGGTCCAGAATACTCCCCCACAAGTCTTCATGAGCTAGTGATTAATTAATTAAGCTAACGGACAACTTTGCTTACTTCTACCTATCCATCCGTCCGTCCACCAGCCCGCCTACCTTCTTATCTATCTGTGACTCTACAGCCCTTTGTTGGGCCTTCACCGCTTTTCAGTTTCTTGATCTTTTACACGGTCGGTAGGACTCCTTGGAAAGGGGATCAGCCTGTCGCAAGGCCTCTACCTATACACAGGACAACATATACACATAATAAATGCACACAGATAACCCTGCTTCAAGTTGGATTCGAACATACGATCCCAGTGTTTAAGTGGGCGAAGACAGTTCATGACTTAGACAGAGCGGGCACTGTGATCGACACTTTATTTACTTACTTTACTATATAGCCGCGCTATAGCTCAAGCGGTTCGTCGCTGGCTTCCCACTGCGGCGGCCCGTGGTCGATCCCGGGTCTGGTCAAGTGGGATTTGTGGTGGACAAATTGGCGCTGGGGCACGTTTTCTCCGAGTACTTCGGTTTCCTCTGTCAATCTTCAATCTACCAATTGCTCCACAATCACCCTCACCTATCATCTGGGGCTGGTACAATAGGCCAGAAGTGGCTGCAGTACAAGGAACTTAGTCCCACCCCACTAGCAATAAAAACCCCAACACTTTACTATATTCAAAATGGAGGGAAAACGCTTATATTTGTAGTAGGAACCAGTTATTGTGTTATACACAGCCGTACCCACAGAATTATCCAGTAGGACTATGTGAAGACAATAAAAACACTATACCGAAACAATAGATGGTCCAGTGATTGAGGCTAGCTCTTTCTAAGGGACCCAACAGAATAGGTGTTTTCCCTCACCTGAGGACGGAAACAGATCCGGTTTCCGAAACGTCCTGTTTTTGTTAGTTATCTTAAAAACCAGGACGATGGATAAAGTCCGAAAACCCAATATCTCTGTGTGTTATACACCATCGTCAGAATCCTATAGTAACTAATAGATGGATAAACTTAACTTTATTTATTCTGGTTCGTCACACTAGTACACTATTATAGTACAATTGATAAAGCCGTCCAACGTGATTCAATTTATAGATATTTACTGTCTTTGCATGTTTCGGTCAGCTTGAAATGTGCAGAAAGCGGGGGAGTAAGGCCTCTTCGGAGATTCATGGAGAAGCTGAGTGTGAAAATACTGATTGGCTCGAACTGGTGTACGATGGATGCAAATGAAGGGTTTCTGTGAACAGGACAATGAATATTCGGATTCTATAACGGCACAGAAAGTCAGGACCAACTGAGCAACTATCAACTTTTCCGGAGGAGCCTGTACCATGGTTTCCTTTCAGTTATGGGCCTCAAATGGGCCCCCTGCACCAGTCCCCAATGATATATGAATATGGGGCGGAGAATTTGTGGAAGTAATAGGATGGGAGAATGGGACACGCGGTAGTGTAGTTGGCTGAGGCACTACACTACAAGCCGGAAGGTCGCGGGTTCGATTCCCCATGAGGTAACTGGAATATTCAATTCACCTAGGCCTCCCAACTGCTCTATGTCCCTAGGGTCGACTCAGCCTCTGACAGAAATGAGTACCAGGAATCTTCCTGGAGGGTAAAGGACGGCCGGTGCGTAAGGCTGACAACCTCACCATCTGTGAGCCCATTGTCTAGAAAGTATTGCAGTCCCGAATTCTCACGGCCCTATTCGCCTCCACGTCTATTATAGGGATAGCTTTTATCTTTTCTTTTATCGGAATGGAAAAATTGCTGGGAAAGAAAGGAAATGCCACTTTGTCCACCATAAATTCCACTTAGACTACCCTGAGATTTTACTTATGCTTCCGGGGCGAGACACCGGCGAACAATAGCCTGACTATGAAACGGCCTCACCATGGTGTTACTTTCCGACCGCGATTTAACGATCCCTTGTATCAGAGCTTAATTCTGTCGGTCTCAAAACAGCACTAGCCGAAAGTGATTTCAGAGCTGTCCACCTCAAAATAGCACCTGCTGACCAGAAACATGGTCAATTGCATGTCTTATTTATGGAAACTGCTCAAATACAACACAGTTCTACTGGCCCAAAAGGTCTGAGAAAATTGTACTACCATCTTCCGCCCGAGTTGGCGAATGCTACATCAGGCCAGGGATCATTATATCGCGGTCCGGCTGTAGTTGTAATTACAAACCTATTATCTAATTTAACAGCACTAATGCGTGTGTCGGACATGAAGCACACAGCCGTGTGCTGGATGGATGTGCTTCGCGTTCGGTCTAAGCAACTACTCACAAGATTAATTAGCCAACGTGACCTGAGAAGCTGCTGACAAATCTGATAAACAATATTCACCCAAACAAGGACACACACACACACACACACACACACACACACACACACATATATATATATATATACTTATGATATATGTTTATGTTGTCACAATGTTTTTAATTATAGCGCAATGGGCAAAGTGTGACTAAGTTGCAGTTTGCTTCTAATTAACAATTCCCCAAAGCTAACCGTTGCGAATAATGTTGAGTTACAGCTTTAATTGCAGCGAAGGAGCACCGTTACTGGTACAAATATGTTTTATTTACATTTCACCTTACAGGACAAAATATGTAAAAAAAAGAAAACTATAGCTGTCCCTGTAACGTGCCGTGAAGGCCCATAGGGTTGTGAGACGTCGAGGCACCTACATTTTCTAGGCAAGCGGCTCACAGATGAGGGTGAGGTTGTCAGCCTTACGCGCCGGCCGTCTTTTACCCCCAGGAAGATTACTGGTACTCATTTCTGTTAGAGGCTGAGTAAACTCCAGGGCCATAGTGCTGCTGGAAGGATTAGGTCAATTGAAAAATTTTGTGACCTCACTTGGAATCGAATTCGCGACCTTCCGGCCTATAGCGTAGTGTCTCAACCAATTATGCTACCGCGTACCTTCGGATAAAATATGTATGAGGGAATAATTTTAACATTAGCAGTGTCATATAAGTTTATCTATAATTATGTGTATACAGATATTAACAGTAATTACGTTTTATTGAAGTATGTAAGAACGATCAGGTTGTTAGTAGCAGAAGAAGATGGTGATGTTAATGGCCAACAGACTTTTAGCAGCAGAAGGTTATTGAAGGATGACGGAGGACACGCGGTAACGTAGTTGCTTGAGACACCATGCTACAAGCCGGGAGGTCGCGGGTTCCATTCTCCATGAAGTAACTTCAATGTTAGCGGCCTCCGTAGTAACGGAGTAACGTAGTAGTAACATTCCCACCTCATGACTCAAGGTACGCGGGTTCAAACCCGGCGGAGGGCGTGGAATTTTTAAGGGCGGAAAAATTCAGGGAACAAGTCCTCCGGGAGGGACTTTAAGCCGTGGGTCCCGTGTTGTAGATTTACGGCACGTAAAAGAACCTCATGTCTCTAGGAGACCTCTGAGCTAAATTAGGCCAAAAATTTCCAGCCCAAGTAGTTTCCAATGCCTTCGGTAGATGGGGCAAATATTAGGTACCACTGCCAGAGGAGGGGCGACCTCTCTGACAGAAAGGGACTAACTATTAGATACCACTGCCTGTAGAGGATCGGAACCTCGCTGGCAGAAAGGGGCTGATAGCGAGCACCAGTACCAG
Organism: Cryptotermes secundus; assembly: GCF_002891405.2. Taxonomy (NCBI): domain Eukaryota; kingdom Metazoa; phylum Arthropoda; class Insecta; order Blattodea; family Kalotermitidae; genus Cryptotermes; species Cryptotermes secundus. The sequence continues at coordinate 34,522 of NW_019721786.1, read as the reverse complement.
TAGGGTATGGAGACAGTAGAAATTAAAGGGCTACGCACAATGGACCAATAACTGGTCTAAGTGCATGGGGAAACCCAACCCCCCTCAATACTGAATACTGAACTTCACTTTTCAATTCACTTAAGCCTTCCAGCCGCACTATTGCCCTGGGGTCGACTCAGCCTCTAACAGAAAAAGTACCAGGAATTTTCCTGGGGGTAAAGGTCGGCCGGCGTGTAAGGCTGAAAACCTCAGCGCTATCTCTGAACCAATTCTCCAGAAAATGTGGGAGCCTCGACGTCTCACAAACCTATGGGCCTCCACGGCTTGTTACAGGGATAGCTTTATTTTTTATTAAATAATGTTGCTTGAATTGCAGACGGTATGTAAAGTTGAATGGGAGGAAAGGATAACTGTGCATGTCGGGAGTCCGTCATTGTCTAGTAATACCTCAGCGTCCACCTGGAGGAACTTAGGACAACACCTAAGAATGTTAAGTCAGAGTATCCTGTAAATGGGCCGAGATATGAAAAGTGTACGTATCCAAAATACAAGTCTACGGATTTTCCTCTACATCGTTTTGGTCGATGGGAGGAAAAGTCGAATTTAAATCATCATACCGGATGTAATCACTATGTGTTTGTCTTACATATCAGGCAATGTAAACATATTCATTACGCAATTAGAGGGTAATTATATAACCACAATGTCTAACGCCATTCAGTTCCCATGGAACTGTTTTTCAGTAGTGCTTTATGGCAAAGCAAAAGCTACGAACCCAGACCTTACAAACATGTTCCCCTGAAGGGGTACTTCTCTATTCTCATATTGTGACCCTCACGTGAAAGTAAAATTGGCTTGCTTGTAATAATTATGTTATATGAGGGGGCATGCGGTAGCGTAATTGGTTGAGGCACTATGCTACAAACCGGAAGGTCGCGAGGTCGAATCCCAATTAGGTGGATTTTTTCAATTAACCTGATCCTTCCAGCCAGGGGTCGACTCAGCCTCTAACACAAATGAGTACCAGGAACCTTCCTGGGGGGTAATGGGCGGTCGGCGTATAAGACTAACAAACATACGGCCATCTGGTAGCCGATTGTCTAGAGAAAACGTGGGAGCCTCGACTTCTCACAACCCTATGGGCCTCCACGGTCTATTACAGAGATAGCTTTACCTTTACATCTATTGCGTGCAATGCTCTTCCTATGAGCTACACGTTGCAATATAGACTTAAATGCATATTCTGCTCCGATCTATTCACTTTAAGTGCTGTACGTGATTTTAATTATTACTTTTCCAATGGCTGAATGATTCCCTGAATTAATTAAGCAAAGAAAACAACAATATGAATATATAAAAAAAACAAGAATTTACCACCATAGTTTTAATGTACATACGGGTATTGCATACAAAACCTTGATAGACGTTTTAAAATTCCTGTTTTGACATTAGAAGAAGATTTTTTTATTGCTGCGTTGGTAATAACAAAGTATAATGTGGTAATCGTAGCGTGTTGTCATGCAAGTTTATCAGTTGATGCATCACAGCGCGTTGTCTCACTCTTCAGACAATTAATTTGTATGCCGGACCGAGCCAAATGCATTGTAGTGTTTTAATCCCCGTTCGCCTGTTTGAAACAAGTTAAACTTCTTTATTAAAAAAGTCAACACTGTATAGTCCCTTTCAACAAATATTAACTTCGCTCGTCGGTGCGAAAGTTTAGGGCATGTTTTCAAATAATTTGTGAAACTCCATATCAAGAGTAAATTTACTTGAATTTCCTAATTTTTATTATGGTCTGGAGAACATCCTCATTCTTAATTTAGTTTTTAACCGAAGAGTTCTATCTCTTGGGACATAACCCCACTGTAGTCCGTTGAATGTCAATGGACGTTTCGGAGAAACATGTTGCCTCAATCATCAAAGCCACTTGCTTTCAAGCTGGTTTCTTGTTCGGCTTTTTTACCATATGTTCTTACGAAACGTTAGTTAACTTTCAACGGACTATACGTGTTACATACCAGAAGACAGAACTAACGTTAAGAATGCATGGAGCTCAACATTCACTCCCTCTACAAGCTCTGCGGAGTGGTGCTTAAGTAAAAAAGTAAAGTAAAGCTATCCCTGTAACAGGCCGTGAAGGCCCATTGGGTTGTGAGACGTTGAGGGTCCCACATTATCTAGACCAGTGCTTCTCAACTGCCGGGCCGCGGCCTAGTAATGGGCCCTGGCATCAATTATATTGGGCCGCGAGAGGCACTTCTGGAATTTGTCATTTTCATTTTCTAAGCATTTTTCATGAATAAATATTTTATAGTGGAAATATTCTGAGGAGAATAATATTTGTGTCGAGAAGCTCAGACACAGAACACCTAAATCTGTGTAGCAAATGTCAGTGACCAAGCCGCATATTTTTAAACATGGAAGTATTCATGAATGATCGGGAATTTTCAGACATCCAAATCTTTCAACATTCGGGAAAGACAATATCGATGTCTATGCTCAGTCATAAAAATTACCTGCAAGCCGATTACAACAATGGGCGGCATATCCTCTGTTCTCAGAACTGCGCGAAATAACATCTGTGTTGCAAATGTCAGTGATCAATCAGCAAGGAAGTATAAAGAAAATGGTTCCACTGAAATTGAAGATCAAGGCAGTCTGTATCCGGTTCTCAAATCTAGTAATACTGAATACTGTTCCTTCGCAAGTTCGCATTGCAGTGTGTAAGTGCTTGCTTCGAAACCTGAGTGATTTAAATTTTAATATGAATAAGAGACATGGGACTTTGTTTAATTTCGGTGTTAAGAAATCTCGTATTGAAGGTGTTTGTGACGCAACAAGTAGTGATTCATCCACCTCAAGCCTATAGCGATCTCCAGGATGTACAAAATGAAGGGAAAACTACCAGCACACAGAAGAAAGAGTCTGCATCCATTCGTAAGTACAGGGACAGCTACTTAAAATTTGGTTTCATACAATGCCCTAACACTGACCAATTGTCACGACCTCAATGTGTCATTTGTGCTACTGTCCTGGGAAATGAAGCTATGAAGCCATCTACTAACTAACTGATAACTAATTTAAATGTAATTTTATTTTGTCAACATGACACACCGTATACATAAGTGCACTAATACTCTTTATGATAATACTATAATTAATTAATAATATTACGTTAGCCTAATGCATGAACTTTAACAGAACTGGAAAGGTATTTACGAGTAAATTTGTTGGGACTGGGCCCTCGTCTTATAAAAAAAGAACTTACTGGGCCGCGGTCTCATAAACGTTGAGAACCACTGTTCTATTCCACCTGCAACGGTGTTTACACGTGTTTCTCTAATGACATTCTAATCAATGTACACCACGGCACAACAAATATGACATCTTTTCTCATAAGGATACGTAATTCATTGATAGAAAGTTAATTCCAAGTTAAGTTTATGATAAGGCCGAAAGATTTCGATTAAGATCAAGCCCGTAAACATCGCAATGACATTTGTCCACCATCATAACGTTTAGGTCACAGTGTGTTAAACCTGTAATCTTAGTCTCTGGTCCCTTAGCTGCAAACAGAGCAGTCAAAGGCCGCGTGCCCACCCGTCCACCTTGTTCCCCCCGAACGGAGTGACGTATAAAAAATGGTAAAATAGAAGTTGCTTTTCTTGGAGACACAATCCCGGAAACTACGTGCATGGGTCCTAGCCGAAGACAACAGTCCTCCGTAACAAAGGCATTGTAATTATTACAACAATATGAGCGTGATAAATGGGACTCTGATAACAATAGAATTGTGATAATTAGGATTGTGACAACAAATGAATCTTGACGAACACGCAGACTTCTCACATTTTAGAGTAATCAAGGAAAAGAAGCGTTTTCAAACTAGATTATGGCGCGATAAAATAAGGTAAATTGGCCTCTATGCTTAACTATTTTTTTTTAAATTCGCTTAGTGGGGGGTGGAGTCCAACTGAGTCCACTCGGCACGGCGGCCACTGATTGTATTATAGCCTGCCCCGGGTGATAATGATGATGGAGAATTTGGTGGAATGAAGATTGGCAGGGGAAACCGAAGTACTAGGAGAAAACCTGCCCCAGCTCCACTTTGTTCACCACAAATCTCATTTCATCAGACCCGGGATCGAGCCCGGGCCGCCGTGGTGGGAAGCTAGTTTACTAACCACTTGAGATATGGCGCGACCGAGTTGTTAACTTAGAAGGTGAATAGATTGTAGGATACTTAACTACGCTACGTAGGACGTAGTGATCTATAGATCACTAGTGATTTCTAGATCGATTTCATTGTGTTCCTGGTTCTGATCTTGAGCTTGTCGAACTAAAGGCGTGATTGCTGCCTCCTGGCCAAGCTGTAAGTAAAATCACGAACTGCCCCTCTGAAGCTTATTTCACGTAGACCTATTTACATACTTCAGTAATAATGCTATACAACCCATTATTAATAGAATCGGTTACTGTACGTCGTAACAAAAGAAACAAGCGTCATTACGCAACCCACGCTCAGAAATTCCAATCCTGATCTCCCTCGTATTGGAGACTGCATGTCCAGTTAGCGAGAAATTGTTCCGCAGCGTCATCGGGTAATTTGAACATATCAGCACTGCGACTGTGTAATGAATAGCATTGCCTCGTATATAAATGGCTTTCGTCCCGTAAGAAATCCATTTACACAGTAAATTAAATTACTTGTCTGACAAATGAGAAGGCACAGAATAAATATTTTATTGCTCTCTTTGCAGTCACCGGAGGAAAAACAAGACGCTTACAGAAATGATTTCAGTTATAAGAAAAATGTGTACAGATTTTTCATTATCACAACTAAACAGTCGACTATACACACCTGCAGAAAATTCTGGCTAAAGTTTGCGACGGATTAAAGCCGTTTTCGGCTACTAACTAAAGTCTCCTTGCAGAAAAACCTGCAATACAAATTAATGAACTCTGTTTGTTATATATCACTCCGGGATAGTTCAGTCGGTATGACGACTGGCAACGGGCTGGACGGGGTCGGATTTCCAGTCCCGGTAGTGTCAAATATTTTCTCTTGTCCACGTCGTCCAGACCAGCTCTGGGGCCCACCCAACGTTCTATCCAATGGGTACAGGGGGCTCTTTCCTCGGGGGTAAAGCGGCCGGGGCGAGAAGATGACCACTTAATTCCAGCTAGTGCCGAGGTCAAGAAAATATGGATCTATACATCCACTCCCCCATACGTCTTCATGGCATAGTGCTTGCTTAGTTAAGCGCAAGGCCGCGCCATAGCTCAAGCGATAAGTCGCTGGCTTCCCACGGCGGCGGCTCGGGTACGATCCCGGGTCTGGTCAAGTGGGATTTGTGGTGGACAAAGTGGCGCTGGGGCGGGATTTCTCCGAGTACTTCGGTTTCCCTTGCCAATCTTCATTCCACCAAATTCTCCATCATCATAATCACTAGGGGCAGGTACAATAGGCCAATCAGTGGGGGTCGTGCCGAGTGGACCCAGTTGGACTTCACCCCACACTAAGCGAATTAAAAACAGAAGTTAACAACTCCAGAGGTGGCCATCGTCACTCTCTTATACGTCGCTCTTAATTAATAACATTTGTTATTTAGATGTTGTGCCCTAAAGTATGTGCATTTTATATATATAATTAAAAAAGGTAAATCTATCTCTGTATCAGGCCGTGGAGGCCCATAGGGTTGTGAGACTTCGAGGCTCCCACACTTTCTCTAGACAATCGGCTCACAGATGGGGGTGAGGTTGTCAGCCTTACGGCCCGGCAGCCCTTTACCCAGAGGAAAATTTCTGTTACTCATTTCTGTTAGAGGCTGAGTCGACCCCAGGGTCATAGTGCGGCTGGAAGGATTAGATCAACTGAAAACCCAATTACCTCAGGGAGAATGGAGCTCGCGACATTCCGGAAATGTAATATAAATCAAGAAATATGAAGTTCTCTCCAAACTGAAGAATTCCCACGTATACCACGCAGTGTTCTACACATATTACTGAAAGTCAATATGGGATAATTAGGAGCCGGGACAGTGTAGTCTGTACGGTGATTGGCAACGGGCTGGACGACCTAGCCTCCTACCCAATGGGTACCGGAGGGTCTTTCCCCGGGGTTAAAGCAGCAGGGGCGTGAAGCTGACCACTCATCTCCAGCTATCGCCGAGGTCAAGAGAATGTGGATCTATACATCCACCCCCCCACACCCATGACGGCGTATCGCTTAATCCGTTAGGCACAAGGACAACTTTCATTCATTTTTTATATTGGATAATAGCTTTAGTTTTCTTCACTATTCCAATTTTAAGTCAAGTTTAATATTAAACTACAAGAAATGTTGTTGGTAATTTAGTGTACAATATTATGAAGCATATCCTTTTTAATCATCTGTTAGGCATCCATACAAGAGTAAATTAAGCGCCCCTTAAATTCTGAATTTAAAAGGAAAACTTCTCAGATGCATAAAGATGAAAAATAATTTCGGGTATGAATGGCGACAGTAATTAAATAATTTGTTGCTAATGTCCACGGCCATTACTTCAAGTTTGTTGCGTAATGTTTGGATGGTCAGTAATTTATGACTTCCCATTACGGATTTGTAAATAAATTACCTTCCACACAAAAAAACCTTCTCGGAAAATATCATCACCATTTGCGAATTTCAATGCCGTGAAAGGTATACAACTTTGTCATTTTGCGTTTAAGATGTCTTAATATACGTCAGTAGAAAGAACACCAAAAATGAACAGGCCAACCGTAAAAGATTGGCGAACTTCATAATGAGATAGCAGCTATCACGCTGAGAGTCACAGAATCGTAGTAAAAACCGTAGAGAATTAAAACGTGCAGATCATGACGACCGTGTCAAAACCTTAAATTATATAATTCCTTGTTTGCGTGATATAATTTGTCATTAATAGAGAACTTGTGTAATTATCACCCAACTAGCACTTCTAAGAACAACAGGAATTAGCAACACTGCTACAGTTACTATTACACTAATAGCATTTAAGAAACTTAATTAAGCAAATTCTAATAAGATTACAGTTTATGTTTCACGAACAGCAACACGCTTATACTATATATGCTTTTCACAGGATGGTATTTCGCTGCCAGACCACAGAAAGCAGCACCACACGAAGGCCAAGNTATTAATGTTTCATTCCTCTATTCGTAATAGCACTTAGTTTAATGATAATGGAATTATTATTACTGTTATAATTATCGCTTATTTGTTTGTTTACTTTTACATTTATTCGTTATTATTTCTTCCAATTACTTAACTGTATTTTGTATTTGACTTCTAATAAGTTTGTATGTAATGTAATTCAGTCATCTACACTGTGCTGAGTCTGTAATTGGCCTTGCGGCTGTTGACTCGGCACATTAATAATAAAGAATTGAATTGAATTGAATTGAATTATAGGGGCACGCGGTAGCGTAATTGGTTGAGACACTATGCTACAAGCCGACAGGTCGCGGGTTCAAGTCCAGATGAAGTCATTGGATTCCTTTCAATTGACCTAATCCTTCCAAACGCACTATGGCCCTGGGGTCGACTCAGCCTCTAACAGAAATGAGTACCAGGAATAATCTTGGAATGTTCTTGGGGGTAAAGGGAGGCCGGCGCGTAGGGCTGACAACCTTGCCGCCATCTATGAGCCGATTGTCTAGAAAATGTGGAAACCTCAACATCTCACAACCCTATGAGCCTCCACGGCCTATTACAGGCATATCTTTACTTTACTTTTTACTTATTAATATTATTATTATTTTACTGCAAATGGGTGTTCGCCTGGTGGCAATAGTTCTTACACTGATACAGAGAAGGAAAGACTATACATAGAGGGAAAAATACAAAACAAAGTACATTCAATAACCAAAGTACACACAGTCCAAATCCAACATATGAAGTCACACAAGGGCACATTCATGATCATCTAAGCACAACTCTAAATTTTCTCCTTACTGCAATGTTTCTGATTCGTGACAATACAAACATGGCTAAAAGCATGTTCTGTAAAGCGGTAGCTCTCCTGGATTGTATCTGGGAGGTGATCGGTTTGAAACTCAGTCGCAGCACAAACTGTCCTGAATGATGTTGGTGGCAGTTATATTCAGTACTTCCAAGCAAATGCCTGATACAATCTAAAATTGCGTAACAACTGCGTCCTTCATATTGCTCATAATTCATTAGTCATTAATCATCCTAGAGTTCGACGCTATATTGTCTGGGCTGCTGAAAGCGTTTTAAGTAAGTAAACTGTGAACAGATAAACAATATGAGATACAAACTTTATAGCTATATTTGTGGTTTACCACATAAGAAATTGTATACAAATATTTATATGAATTCAGCAGGTATTTGTATGAATTTTGAGAAAAGACGACAGCTTCCAGTTTCACATAACTAACTAATTTCATGGAGCTGAGCCCTTCTTGAGAAGCCTCGAATCGTGCAGCTATTTAAGAACTTCCTAGAATTTTATGAAACTCGAAGGCTCATTTCATTGTTCACAAGGGCCCTCCACTGAACACTATTCTGAGCAAGATCGATCCAGTCAATACCATCCCATACTATCGGTCTAAGATCCATTTTAATATTATCCGCTCACCTACGTCTTGGTCTTCCTAGTGGTCTCTTTCCTTCTGATTTTCCCACCAATATACTATACGCATTCCTCTTCTCCCCCATTCGTGTTGCATGCCCTGAACATCCCATTCTTGATCATTCTAATTATATTTGGCGAAAAGGTCAAGTTATGAAGCCACTCATTATGCAAATTTCTACAACCTCCTGTCACTTCGTCTCTCTTCGAATTAATTACACTCACAAGAAGGAAAATGAAGAGCATGGATAATTTAGGAAAGATGGTTCTTTACAGGGCCTCTGAGCGCTGAATGTCAGGTGTGAGGGATTAGCCTTTTCTTCCTAGGGACACTTTACACAACCAACACCAAATTTAATAGAAATCCATTCAGTACTTTCGGAGACAAAGCATGGGGATGAACAGACATACACGATTCTTCAACACTAATTTATTCTATACTCTTCATGCAAACAAATTGTTACGCGTGAGGGACCACGCCGGTAAACTACGGCGAAGGAACCATACCTCACACAGCGTACACTGCGCAGCTGTGACCAGTCATACCCAATGTCAAGGTAACCTGGCATACTACGGCAGGCAGCGGTAAAACAGGATGGTATTTCTAGATAGTGGTCGGCTTGATAATTGTTAACAAGGGACAGCTGATACCACAGGAGGCCAACAGGGGCTGCGCTTTGCACAAGCCAGTCCATCTAGAATTCGGTAGACCTGTCACGTTCCCCAACCATTCACTCATAAAATGAAGGCGTAACCACATAGGGGGCGTGGAACTTTTGAAACCTTTGATTTCTGAAGGGAATAGAGTTGTGAGATTCGTAATTAGGCCGCTCCTGCGTTCTATTGTCTCAGCCAACTCAACTGCCCTACACTGATCATTTCGCTTCTAGTATCACTCACCACTCACTCATGGAGCTGAGCTGCTAGTTGTCCAGTCGCTCAAGAATTTCCCAACGATTTCTAGAACCCGCTTGTTTATTACTGTATTCACAAGAGGCCTCCACTGGTCCCTATCCTCAGTCGCATCACTCCAGTCCATGTCGCCCCATCCTATCTCTCTATTATACATCCTAATATTGCCCACCCATCTATTTCTTGGTCTTCCCAGTGGTCTCTTTCCTTCTGGTTTCCTCGAAAATATCCTATAAGCAATCTTCTTCTCCTTTGTTTGTTCTAAATGCTCTGCCCATCTCATCCTCCTTGACATGATCATTCTAATTATACTTGGAGAAGAGTACACGTTATGAACCACTTCTAGTATCAGATGCTAATTTTTTCCCCCCTTGGCACTACAGCCCCAGTGGGCCTAGGCCTACCTCCATGAACTTCTCCGTTCACTTCGGTTTTTCTAGATCTTACACATTCGGTATGACTCCTTTGGCGGGCGATCAGCTTGTCGCAAGGCCTCTACCTGTAGAAAAACACAGAAAAACGCACACAAACATCCATGCCCTGAGTGGGATTCGAACCCACGATCCTGGTTTCCAAGCGAGCGAAGACAGTACATGCCTTAGACCGCTCGGCTACCGTGACCGGCCAGATACCAAAATTACAGGCAGGCAATTAGTTCCCCTTTGAATTTCGTTTTCTTGTGGTACCGTAAATCAGTTCGGATTAACATGATTTCGGATTACGGGTTTCCAACTGTACTCATAATTAATGGTGCCTTGAATTGCGATGCAGTGGTTTCTCTGCGTCTCAAGACTTCGGTGTCAGGTTCGATTCCAAGCACAGAAGCTAAACTGACATGCATTTAGTTCTAGATCTACACGCACCTTCTTTTCTCCTGGAATCATATATGTATGTAAGTTATGTATTCTGTATGTATTCACAACTTCTACGTAGAAGGCGGCTAACTGAACACATAATTAAGGCCTCAACTTTTTACAGTTATTCCTTTTTTCAAAGCTCTGCACGTAATTACTTAGTGTGGCATTTAGAGTACTAGAAAATAAGAGACATGCAAAATTAACTCTGAAATTATTTCAGCGCCTTTCAGGGCTTAAGATAATGAAAAACCTAAATACTGACAACTGGACAGAACATAGAACAATACCCATAATCTAAGGCAAACACTTCGATCCTCCGGCATATCCAGCTCTCAGAGCACTGTAATCCTACACCAAGTGGCTTAATGGGCCTTTAATTCACGCCGAGCAACTCATTTTTTTTTCCTTGGCACTACAGCCCCAGTGGCCTAGGCCTACCTCCATGAACTTCTCCGTTCACTTCGGTTTTTCTAGATCTTACACATTCGGTAGGACTCCTTAGGTGGGTGATCAGCTCGTCGCAAGGCCTCTACTTGTACACGAACACAGAAAAACACACACAAACTAAACATCCATGCCCTGAGTGGAATTCGAACCAACGATCCCGGTTTCCAGGCGAGCGAAGACAGTACATGCCTTAGACCGCTTGGCTACTGTGACCGGCTCGAGAACCCATACAACGCCAAAATTTTTCGTTTCTGTTTTTCTACATTAAGCTATTCTTCTCCTTGAAGATATTAATGAAAGAAATGCTTGAAGATTTCCATCTTGTGGGATATAATGCCGTGTAACAAAGCTTTGCTTTTTATCTGCTTCATGATGGTTTCTTGCTTGGTCTGCTCTTCAATCCTGAAGATGGAGGCGATATGATCCTCCGAAACGTCAACTGATTTTCAATGTCCTACACTGTGATATATCTCAGAAAACACAACTCTGTGAGAACCACATACCCTTGCAAAGAAATTCATGATTCGCTCTTTTCAAGGAGACTTTTCTTCACATTAGGCCAATGAGTGGCGTATTTTGGCGGCAGGAGTGTAACCGTCCGCAGTGTTCCCTTCAAATGGATTCAAAATCTTCGTCTTAAGATGTGTACGAATTTCTTACATTTATTTTAACAACAACAGACCGCCTCTGTTGTCTAGTGGTCACAGTTCCTGACTATAAATTCAGAGGTCCCGGGTTCGATTTCCGGCGCTACCAGATTTTCTGAGAAGTAGTGGGTCTGGAATGGGGTATACTCAGCCTCGTGAGGATAATTGAGGAGCTATTTCAAAGAAATAGAGGCTCGATGTAGAAAACCGAAATTAACGGCCGTGGGGATTCGTTACGCTGACCACGCGACACCCTCTACCCACTAAAGTTGCCACTAACTTCTCCGACAAGCGGCGGTCGCTCGGTCGGTGTAGTTCGTTCGCGGACTAAAACCACGGAGTTTTTCTTAATAACAACATTATTCCTCCTGTACTTTACTGTGGATTGTTTAACGATCTTTTCAGGATCGGGGGCTACATGGCCTGGATGGTAGAATGATGGATCAATTTTGAATTGAAAAAGATTTGGAAGTAAACGGTCGCGAATTCACTGTGGTACGATTCCGGAATTTACGTGGAGGGACTGAGGGAATCCACGAAACTTAGTCTTATTAACAAAAATTAAACGCTACCACGGGAACATAACAAGTCAATACTTTTAATTAAATTAAATTGAATATGGCTAATCCTCCGGCCTAGAAAGTAAGTTAGAAAGAATGAAACGATCTGTGTGCGCCCGTCTGTTTCGCAAATATTTGTTGCAAGACGGGGACTGAGGGAAGAAAGCTGAGTAAACCTTTCCTCTGGTAATTAAATACGTGTTCGGCTCCTATCACAAGCTTGAGTGACATGGTAGGCGGTTCTAAGAAACTTCATGAGGAAATGCGTCACTAATTCATTTGCACGGAAATGAAATTTAGACACAGTTGAGTAATAAGCAAATGTACTATATATCCTAAAATTGTAACTGATGCATGTATTTGAAAGTTAATTGCTATGCGTTTCGGGCTAATTATGAATGTAGCTTCCCATTGTTCTTTCAGAGACACTTAAAACTAATTTACCCCAATCAAACATCCACTCACCCTAATCGGTTAATCGTTGTTTTCCAAATACACAGTGTTTAAACTTGATATGTGTATACAGTTTATACATACAGCCAAAGCCAGTCTTATACACAGCTTCGCGGGTTATTGGTTGAATCATCACTTCTTCCATTCGGTCATGCAATTTCAACAAGTTTCAGCCACACAGGACCATCACCAGGGACATATGGTGAAGAGTGTGCAGTGTTACACTGTACTATAACTTTATACAAAGTGTCCCTTGATGAAAGGTCAATTTTCTGGGAGGTTGCAGTACGGCCATTCTAAGCGAAAGATTGTATATATGTACATGTGACCTGTACCGAATAATTTCTGTGATAAAGATATTTCACTGTACAGTTCTAAAATTGTTGATAAGAAAGATATATTACTTACTGTTTCTTAACCCGTTATTTACTGTTAAAGTGACAAAGTCGGTACAGTTTACCTAGTATAATACATTTTCGAAAATTCCACCGTTAACATCAATGCACTTTGCAACACGTGTGAGGACATCGCGTGTTGCTCGTCTGTACAATGAACAGTGAAATAAGTCTATCTCGGAAACCGTTCGGAATAAGACACATGTAAATATACAATTTTTGCTTAGCATAACCTCTCGGAATATTGACCTTTCCTCCCGGGACACGTTTTACCGCCCGTAAAGTGCAGTATTGTATAACTAAACTAATTCCATGGAGCTAAGCCTTTCTTGAAAAGCATCAAAATTTTATGGAACCCGCTGGTTCATTACTGTGTTCACAATAGCCTTCCACTGGCCCCTATCATCAGCCAGATTAATCCAGTTCATACCGCTCCAGCCTCTCTCTCTCTCAGATCCATTTTAATATTATCCTCCCTCCTTCGTTTAGGTCTGCCTGGTGGTTTTTTCCTTGTTTTCGCACCAAAATCTTAGATGAATTTCTCTTCCCCCATGCGTGCTACATAACACTGCACATTCCATTCTCCTTGACTTGATCATTCTAATTATATTTGGCAAGGTGTACAAGTTATGGAACTCCTCATTATGCGGTTTTCTCCAGCCTACTTATTGTCACTTCATCCCTCTTCGGTTCAAACATTCTCCTCAGCACCCTAATCTCAAAGACCCTCAGTCTATGTTCCTCCCTTAATGTCACAAAATTTCACACCCATACAAAAACAGTGGTAAAATTATAGTTCTGTATATTCTAAATATTCAAGTTTATAGACAGCAGACGAGAAGACAAAGGGTTCTGGACCGAATGGTAGCAAGCATTACCCGAATGAGAGTATTGTATGTGTGTGTGTGTATTTACATATAATGACTAATTACAGCAACAAATTGCTTACATATAATATTGCGATGTTGTGCCTAAAATATCTTTGATGTCGCGTCGTCATCAGACAACGACCCGGGTCATCATGCTATCATCAAAAGTTACTACGTTATATTTTCAACATACGGTGGAAAGCAGGTCTCGTTCAACATACAGACCGCTCCTCTGCAAGGTTGCCTACTCAAGACATGGAGTTCTCCCAGATATGTTACAAAAAACAAACTTCTTGGCCTGTAGTCCGCAAGCGATATACCGACCGAGCGACCGCCGCTTGTCGGCGAAGTTAGTGCCAACTTTAGCGGGTAGAGGGTGTCGCGTGGTCAGCGCAACGGATCCCCATGGCAGTTAATCTAGGTTTTCTAGACCGGAGCCGCTATTTTTCCATTCAAGTGGCTCCTCAATTATGCTCACGGGGCTGAGTGAACCCCGTTCCATACTCACTACTTCTCAGAAAATCTGGCAGCGGCGGGAATCGAACCCGGGACCTCTGAGTCTGTAGCCAAACTCTGACTACTAGACCACAGAAGCGGCCTCTAGATATGTTACAGAGAGACTTAAATGATGTTCTCATTGCAAATAGGTAAACGGGAGAGCAGCTAAATCAATTCGGAATAAAACTCGAGCGTTTCGGAGGTTGTCATCTATCTCCAAAACGTAAGGGTTTTGATCTAATATGGCGCAGCTGCGTTCATCCACTAGGATTTTATTGTAACGGCTGATTATACGTTGCTGGCAAAAATTTGTTGTACGTAGGATTAAGTTCAGTTCACAATTCACTCTACTGTGGTAATCACGGCTAAGGGAACATATAAATGAAGAGAAAACGGCAGTTTCTTAATTAAGTGGCTGATGTTTTCATGTCTGACTGTCAACAGGTACGAGTACGTGGCGATCAATGCGACTTCGCTTACTAAGCTCGAGTGGTTTCCAGGTGCACTCGAGGCTAGAGCGTAGCTTGCAGTGAAATTACCGGTTGCTATGTGGACATGGCATCAAACTGGCTATCATAAACTAGTAATTTCCCTTAATTATACATTACCCATAGTCCCATTAAATGAAGTTTTCCTTAAAAAGGAGTTACGAGCTTCATCAACATGCATGAGATCACAGTAAATTAATAAAGTGAGAAAGTTGTTCTCTGTTGTGCGTGAGTTTTAATTTTGTTGTTACGAAAAGTAACAAACATTTTGATTATTTCCGCTGTTAATTAGGATGTTAGTCACTTAAATTCAAACAGATAATCTATGAATAAGATTTACTTTCCCGATAGTCTAGGTGCTTCTCATAAAAAGTCTAGTACCTAGTATGTCTCAGAGTCTATAGTCTCGTGTGACATATAGGCCCATGTTTGTTTAATGAAAACATGTTTTTATGTTTAAATTAATTGCATCTGAACCCAACGTGATCGTACTGTTGATAATGATAGTAATCATAAACATTTCCTCTCTAAGTCTTCAAATACTTGTGAATGTTGTGAAATTTCTATCAAAATAATTCTAGAAACGGTTTATGTTCTAAATAAATATGGTATTTTTCTAGAAGCTAACAGTTCCTCAGCTGGTCAAGAACTACCGGCCTCCTCCTGAAACCGAAGGTTCCTTACCATGTTCATAAGAACCATCATCTGCTCCATATCCAAAGCCAGATGAATCAAGACCACACAATTCCATCCTACTTACTGAAGATCAATTTTAATATTATGCTTCCGCCTAAGCATAGCAAAGCATAGTTATGGATCAGAAAACAATAGTCGGCTGTTAACAACGTATGAAGGTCTGCAAAAATAAAGGCTTTATAATGCTGATAAATATCAAATTTGCCATGTAAAAAGGGGAAAAAATAAAGCTATCCCTGTAACAAGCCGTGGAGGCCAATAGCGTTCTGAGACGTCGAGGCTCCCGAATTTCCTACACTCAGAGATGGCGGTGAGGTTGTCAGCCTTACGTGCCGGCCGCCATTTATCCCCAGGAAGATTCCTCGTACTCATTTCTGTTAAAGGCTGAGTCGAACCCAGGGCCATGGTGCGGCTGGAAGGATTAGGTCAATTGAAAACTCCAATGACCTCATCGCGAACAGAACCGGCGATGTTCCATCTTGCAGCATCGTGCCTCAACCAACTAAGCTACCGCGTGCCCCGCGTGTACAAAGTAAAGTAAAAAAAGTAAAGCTATCCCTGTACCAGGCCGTGAAGGCCCATAGGGTTGTGAGACGTTGAGGGTCCCACATTATCTAGACAATCGGCTCAAAGATGGCGCCTTACGCCTTACGCGCCGGCCGCGCTTTAT
>NW_019721786.1:0-17970 GCF_002891405.2 Cryptotermes secundus | reverse complement strand
GTGAGTAAGTTAGTTAGTTGGTTAATTATTCAGTCAGTCAATCAGTTGAATAGTTAAAACATTGCCTAAAATAATTATTTTAATTACTGACTGCTAACGTTGGTTGAGGCACTATGCTACAACCTGGAAGGTCGCGGGTTCAAGTCCCGATGAGGACATTGGAATTTTGTTTTCAATTGACCTAATCCTTCCAGCTGCACTATGGCCCTGGGGTCAACTCAGCCGGCGCGTAAGGCTGACAACCTTACCACCATCTATGAGCCGATTGTCTAGAAAATGTGGAAACCTCAACATCTCACAACCCTATGGACCTCCACGGCCCGTTACAGGGATATTTTTACTTTACTTTTACTTTACTAATGGCGATAAATTCTAAATTATGAAGTAAATGCAGAAATCAAAATAACAACTCACTCTTAGAATAGCTCATGTAACTTAAAGAGATATTTAAAACACAAAACCAGACATTAGATATTAAGCACAATTTCGTTGAATAACTTTAAATGGTTTCTTATAAAGCGAAAAATTAGAATTCTGTGTAAGGTGGATTTTAAAGAGTTAAACGTTGAACTGAATATTCATATAACAGTAATATATGTAAAGTGTGGTCACGTGCTCTATCAAAGTGTCCAATAAATCAAATCAGTCCATAACCCGTCTATAGTTACAATACACACACGTGACAATATTATACATATCTTATGCAGCTGAAATAGGATGGTTTAATAACCAAGAACTGTAACAGGAAAACTGAAAGTTTTGACGTATTATTTCTCAAACACGCAGAGGATAATTGCATATAACAAGAACAGTGGGCCAGCAATTGGCTCAAGCGGTAACGCCTCTGACTTCTGTTCGGGACGAACTCGGTTCGAATATTGGTCGGGGCACTGACGATCCTGAATGAGACTGTTCGTTGTTCTTCTCTCCCCCCCCCAGGCATGTGTCAGTTCAAATTAAAACACCACCGCTTCCTTCCACCGCTTCCTTCCACTGCTTCCTTCCACCGCTTCTCTAATTTACTGTTCATGTAATGGTTCGACATTACGTTGTGTTAGTTACTGACATGGTCATTAAATAAGTTATAAACAAACAAATAAATAAGAACGGGAAAGGTTAGGCCGTCCTCACAACAATATTTAATTAAATAAACCAAGGTGACTCTTAACAATTTGTTTATTTCAGTGGTTATTAAATGTTTCGATCCTCACAGGACCATCATCAGATAGTTCTATAAATACGTCTGTAGTTAACTCGTATATATGCCATAAAGTTAAAATTAACGTATATTAAAATTTTACCATTAAAAGCTGTGTTTTGTAACACTACGAAACTTGTTTTGTTACGTAGAACATGTCCACGTTGAACAGTATGACGCCCGAGGGTGCGCTATTATATATAAATTCGAGTATATATAAAGATTAGTTCCGTATTCCTAGTTCTTCCGTATGACTTCTAGGTTGTCACCGCGTATGCATTATTACTAAGCAGTGTCGTGTGTCTTCACTATGTGGGCATTTTTTGTTTCGTCTGTTCAAGTACCCTGTGGACAAAGTGAAGTCCCAGAGGAACATATCGCCTCCATCTTCAGGGTCGGAGATCGCAGGTTGCTACCAGCTGCACCTTATCTTCAGCTTCGCTTATTCTACTCTGAAGATGGAGACCAAATGTTCCTTTGAAACTTCGGTTGACTTTCAACGGACTACACTGCTTTATATTCCAGAAGGCAAGCCTTATAATCAGGACAGCGCCATAGCTCAAGCGATTAGTCGCTGGATTCCACCGCGGCGACCCAGGTTCAAACCCAGGTCTGGTCAAGTGGGATTTGTGGTGGACAAAGTGGCGCTGGGGCAGGTTTTTTTTTCTCCCAGTATTTCAGTTTCCCCTGCCAACCTTCATTCCACCAAATTGCTCCATCATCATAATCACCCGGGGCAGGTACAATAGGCCAATCAGTGGCAGCCGTGCTGAGTGGACCCAACTGGACTCCACCCCCTACTATGTGAAATTTTTAAAAAGCCTCATAATCACCGATGTGAAAACCTCAGATCATAGAAGAATAATCTACTGTGTAGGCCTGTAAGATATTTTGCATATGCATATTGGAAAAAGCAACAAAAACCTTAGGGGATACAAACTGCTGTACAGAAGAAGAGATGAGAAGACAGAGAACGGTATTTTTAATGGAGAATAAGGGCCGGTTAGGAACATTAAACAAGTGAGATAAAGATTATATTATTTTTCACAAAAAAAGGACGACACAGTTTAAGTGACTGTCGAGACTTGGTGCTCTGTGCTACAGCTGATATCAGGGCTGCCCCTAGGAAACGCGTCATGATTGAGTAGCTGCCTCACTCACTCCTTTACCTCCTTTACCCTGCGTTTAAGCTATTACAGACATCCACTACCGAGTCTCGTCTCATGCATCACTCACGTCACTTTCGATCTTGGCGACCTTCGTTCTTTTTTTTTTCTATTCATGAGTTGTTCTATTAGTCTTGAAAACCAGCTTTGGCCCATAGAAGGCATTTTATTCGCCAGCTAAATAATTCCACCACCTTGCATTGATATTTATTTGTTCTTTTTTTCTTCTTTAAAGATAAAGCGAAATTGCTAAAACAGACATTCTTTTTTTTTTGTATCGTGTGTTGCAATGACGTTATTTTAAGTGAATCATTTATTGTTCAGAAAAAAGAAAGGCTATCAAATTGTCACTTTACGTGTTCCTTCTATGCTTACATCCATTTGACTATAAGCTTAATAAGAGGGCGGATTCTCGCGCGTTCTGTACTCATAGCACTGCGTCAGTTTTAAATTTATATTAGCGAGTTACTTCTAGCAGATCTACGTAAATATGTATAAAATGTTGCTTTTATGATTTCGGTGAAAGAATATTAAGTTTTCTACTAAATTTGGATAAGAATTTCAGAAAATAATTTATTTTATTCCTTTAATTTATTTTTTAAGTTGTTTTTATCTTTCGCTATATTTTCATCGATCTAGTCTCTCTCTCTCTCACCTTCTTTCTTTTTTATTTCTTTCTCTTTTCATTTCCTCTCCTCTTCATCTTCCTGCTCACTTGTGTAGAATAATATGTACATGGTGATTCTGGCTATATGGCCACAAAATTGAATCCAAAAATTATGTAAAACCAAAAGAACAAACTCCGTGGCCTGTTGTCCTCAAGTGAACTGAGGAATAGCTCTACTGTTTTAACCTCGGCAACAAATGGAGGCGAGTGATCAGTTTCGCGCCCCTGTCGCTTTATCTCAGATAATCATTGTGTAGGAGGCTGGGTGGACTCCAGGCCTGTGTATACTTTACGGAGAAATTTTTTTGCATCTACTGAGACTCGAACGACGATTCCTCGGTCGTCTAGCCGCTACCCTTGTGGCTATACTAACTGAAGTCTTCATGCCCTATTTCACTTAATAACACTGCCGAAAACATTCTGAATTGTAATTACAAAGTAAGCTGGCGCACCCATAAACGTAAAGCTTTAAATTGTATTTGAGAGGTTTAAATTAAACTTGGCATGTACTGTCTTCGCTCGTTTGGAAACCGGGATCGTGGGTTCGAATCCCACTCAAGGCATGGATGTTTAGTTTGTGTGTGTGCGTTTTTCTGTGTTTGTGTATAGGTAGAGGCCTTGCGACGAGCTGATCACCCGCCCAAGGAGTCCTACCGAATGTGTAAGATCTAGAAAAACCGAAGTGAACGGAGAAGNAGGACTCCTTGGGCGGGTGATCAGCTCGTCGCAAGGTCTCTACCTATACACAAACATAGAAAAACGCACACACACAAACTAAACATCCATGCCCTGAGTGGGATTCGAACCCATGATTCCGGTTTCCAAGCGAGCGAAGACAGTACATGCCTTAGATCGCTCGGCTACCGTGACCGGCTTCCAGCTATTTACTTGATTTATTATCGTCCATCCAACAACATTGAACCTCCGCTATCGAAAGAAAAGACGATAGGCCTAAACAAACTGCAAACAAACAAACCAACTGACTTTCACTCTCACATCTGAAGGAAATAAGAAACAGTAAATGCTACAAAACGGGTAACCGTCTTTTTACACTGAACATAATTAGAAAATATTTATTACAGTGGATTCACCATTCTTCGTGCAGTTTTTGCTCCCATTTGAAGTTAAGTTCATGACAAAGGCAAGTTTAACTTCTGTCTTTCTGTTTACAGCAAATACCTGCACACATGTAGAAGATCTAAATGTTGTGTTACGTGTCTCAACATACACGTTAGTAAGAAAGTTGTTCCAGTAATTATCCACAGTACGAGAAACAATGTAGGCCTATTCGAAATCTACAGACTGCATGGTACAAGATATGCCTTCAAAAGTTGATACTTAGCTGATCAAGATCTTGGTCTTAGGAATCCAAAGATACCTCACTGTTCTCAAAAAAAAAGTTCGTCGTTTCTCTGTCTTGAGCCATTTGAATCTAATAACATTTTCGTGTATTTCTGTTAGATAAATATTAACGTCTCTATTATTCGTTCAACTACACACAAGTCCTTATTCACAAGCTCATACTCGGCTATTTACTCAAAATTTCCCCGTGTATTAAGAGACGTGGAGGTTCATTACCGTATTCATGGCTCAGGGTTGTATAGGGAAGTACTCGGTTCGGATATCTGCCGGAGTAAAGCATAATCTGACTGAAGATTTTCTCAGTCTGTTGACGAATGTCAGACTAGAGCATCAAGTAGGCCGCTCCCACCTCCTTCCAAATCCGTATCTCATCACTACTCATGACTATTTTACAAAGAATATTCAGAATTGTGTAAAATCTAATTTATGCAGCTGAAACTGCATCAGTAATAATCTTAGGCATCAATCTGTTATCAATTTTCCTTTGATGAGGAGACAAATACACGGCTAGTCTTGCGTCTAGGTCATAAACGATAACGCGTATTTCATAACCGACTAACTTCATAGAGCTGAACCCTTCTTGAGAAGCAGCCAGTTGTGCAGCTACTCAAGAATTTCTCAGCGGTTTATGGAAGCCGAAACTTTATTACCGTGTTCATAAGAGCCCTCCACTGGTCCCATTCCTGAGCCAGATAGATCTAGTCCATACCACCCCATTCTATCTCTCTATCATCCACTTTAATATTATCAACCCACCTACGTGTTGGTCTTCTTAGTTGTCTCTTTCCTTCTGGTTTACCCACCAATATCCTATATGCATTCATCATCTCCCCAATCGTGCTACATGCACCGCCCTTCTCATCCTCCTTGACTTGATCACTCTAATTATATCTGTCAAAGAGTACAAGTTATGAAGCTCCTCATTGTGCAGTTTTCTCCAACCTCCTGTCATTTCATCTCTCTTCGGTCCAAATATTCACCTCAGCACCCTGTTCTCAAACACCCTCAGTTTCATAAAGAAATGCAATTTGGCATTCCTTCTTTTGTGTTTTACTTTACGAAGTTTTCGGTATTTAGACTTCATAGCGTCGGATGGTAGCATGATATATGAATTGGGATGGGTTTTGTCATGGATGGTAGTGGTATAATCGAGATACTTTCTCGAGATACGTCTGGAGGGACTGTGGATAACCATGAAAAACCTCAGTCAGGATAACCGGTGTTTCGGCCGAGATTCGAATAGAGCACCTCCTGAATTTGAGTCAAGAGTATTACCACTATGCCAGCTCATTCCTAACATTCTACCCGGCAACTGCATTTTCCTGTAGATTTACACCGGAACATTTGATTCTGTTGCAGCCTAGGTAAAGGATCTGCTGTGAGTTCAGAAGAAGTTAATATCTGTCTCTCTATGGCTCTACAGCCTTTGGTTGGACCTTGGCCGCTTTTTTTTCAGTTTCTTGATCTTTTTTACACAGTCGGTAGGACTCCTTGGACGAGGGATCAGCCCGTCTCAAAACCGCTACCTACACACAGAATAAAAGCATACGGACATCCATCCATTGAGTGGGATTCGAACTAACGATCCCAGTATTTGAGCGCGTGACGACAGTTCATGGCGGCCACTGTGATAGGCAGAAGTCAACATACATCTGTTAATTTAATTCATGGGAATGAAGCCTTACCTCGTGAAAACATCGGGGTAGTGTGTACGAGCAAACGCCTTCTCCAATTCCTCTAATTGGAAACTGGTGAAAGTAGTGCGGTAGCGCCTTTGTTTCCTCTTGGGCGCGAAGTCATCCAGTTCTCCCTCACTGTTATTTTCCGAAGCATTACTGCTTCCGACTGGATCGAGGGCAGAGCCGGACCCCGTACTTCCGGGCTCCATAATTAGAGCTGTTTTACCACCCGGACCATTTTCATCCCCACACTCCCCCATCAGCACTGACGGAGGTGAATCAACTGCCGACAGTTCCTCTTCTCCCTTTTCAGTTTCTTCGGACACACCCATTACAATTGCCGTACCAGAACTCGAACTACAGACGCGGCCAATACCGTTACTCAGAGAGTCTTGAGGTTGCACTGATACACTAGTTGCGAAGTCTTGTTCTTGAACTGCTGGTGCAGGTGAAGAGTCACTCGATTCAACTCCGGTGATATTGGAAGAGAAGTCTGCAAAGATAACAGAAGAGCTGGTTACTGTTAACTGCTTGAACAAGCGATATGAATGAATTGTTGGCAGGAAGGACTTTCCCTACATGAAACTTAATGGGAACGGATGCAATTAACACAGCAGGCCTTTTATAATGAAAAAGGCAATAGGTACATAATGACCGAATTTTGGTGAAGATTAAGGTTAACTTTGAAGACACGCCATAGCTCAAGCGGTTAGTCGCTGGTTTCCCACCGCGGCGGCCAGGGTTCGATTCCGAGTCTGGTCAAGTGGGATTTATGGTGGTCAAAGTGGCGCTGGGGCAGGTTTTCTCCGATTACTTTGTTTTCCCCTGCCAATCTTCATTCCACCAATTGCTCCACAATCACCCACGCATATCATCTGTGGCTGGTACAATAGGCCAGAAGTGGCCGCAGTACAAGGTACATAGTCCCACCCCACTAGCAATAAAAAAAAAGGTCAACTCTTTAATTTTGTACATAAATAATATTGCATTGACGAAATTTGTTCTGTTCACACATGGTACAGAATCCGATTAGTAATATTGGTGGGCGTCTTGGTTGCTTTGTCATTGAGACCAATGATTTGGGATCAATAACGAGAAAAATTATTTGAAAAGTGACAAATTCCGGATCATTTAATTCTCAGGTTATTTAATGGAGTGCCAATCTTTGTGGATAGAGGGTGTCACGTGATCAGCGCAACGAATCCCTACGTCCGTTAATTTCGGTTTTCTAGACCGGAGCCGCTATTTCCTTGAAATAGCTCCTTAATTATCCTCACGAGGCTGAGTGGACCCGTTCCAGACCTACTACTACTACTCAGAAAGTTGGCACTAACTTCATCGACAAGCGGCGGTCACTCGGTCGGTATAGTTCGTTTGTGGACTCAAGTCACAGAGTTTTGGTTTTTTGTTTTTATTTAATGGAGTTAATTCTAAAGCAAAGGTTATATGGGCTTAAACAGGATAGGAAGGCGATGAGTAAGGGTTCCGAAATAAGCAGTTATCTATTTCGAAAAACTATTCTGGCATTTACTGGAGTAACGGATAAAAAACTATGAAGACCACCAAGAGCACCAGTTGTAATAGTAGATGAAAATAGCAGAAATTTCAGTCGGATTTATCACGATGCCGCTACACCAGTCAGGTTGGCGACAAACACTGGACCGGACTGAATTTATATATTGCTGAAGACAAAAATATAATGATTAATCTATGATTTGAGATCAGCTGATATGGAGGGTAGCTGCGAATATATTGAATAAGCAGTCGTGGACAGCCGACAATTGGTGGTCCTCCAGCTTGGGGGGGGGGGCTAACAACTCCTCACCTTAAAAAAATATGCTTGTTACGAAAATGTTCAAAAAGCCTCGGAACTGGACGGATTCTGTGGGAAAGCCGGAAGGAAGGAGACCACTGGGAAGACCCAAGGCGTAAGTGGGTGGACAATACTAAAATGGGTCTCAGAGCGATAGGATGGGATGGTATGGGTTAGATTGATCTGGCTCAGGATAGGGAACGCTGTAGGGCTCTTGTGAAAACAGTAATGAACCTTCGGGTTCCATAAAATACTGGGATATTCTTGAGTTCTGAGTGAGATCAGCTGAATTGAGAGGCCCAACAGAATGTTTTCTTCCAAACCATGTTTACCTGAACACCCTGGTTTGTGGGCCCCAGCAGATTAGTTTTCCTTTTCGTATTATATTTACCTGAAAACGGAAATATGGCCAATTTCCGGAGATGAACTCGGAACAATGGACAGAATGCAATCTAAGAGTTCTAAACGAAAATGTACTCTTCAACCAGAATATTTTATTGCTGCTTATCGACAACAAGAGCACAACTAAATCTCGTTTACATGAGGAGAACAAAGAAGATGGAAAGACCTTGACATGAAAGAAAAAGCGGACCTCTGTACAGAGTAACTGAGTAGCCTTGTACTGCACGTAAGCCTAACTTGATTTCGTCCATTAGAGAGAAGTTAGCGGGCAGACTCGTCTTAATGGAAAGTTTATCTAACAAGTGAGTGTTGATAACAGTGTGAGCATTAGGAGCATAGCATGGGCCATTTCCAGCTGCGCTTGCTGACACGAGAAGGGAGACGACGTTATAAGCTGTCTTTCTCTGACTTCAATGCCAGCTTAAAATGTAAGCTTGTTAATTCTTCTTCCAGTTGAAGCATTATAACGAGTAAAAAACAAAAACAACAACAAAAAAGGCTCAAAGTTTATTTTGCAATTCAGAGATTGCATTCTGAACTCACATATCACCGTACACCGGAGAATTTGTTGAATTTGCAATTCTCACTCACTGAAGTTTATTATATTCTAGAATGTGATGCCGTATAGTCAGGTAGAAGTTCGTCAATTTCGGAGGAATGTAATGCCTCTATCTTCAGGGTCGATGAGTAAGCCAAGCAAGAAAACAGCCACCTGCTTCATGCTGGTTTCTTGGTTGGCTTATTTACGGACCATGAAAATGGAAGCACTACGTTCCCCTTTAAGTTCGTGAAGTTCTTCCCATCTACATGGCGTTACATTCTAAAAAACGACACACTTAAAGCAATTTTTAGCCTACTTTACTTATTTTGAAAAAAATAAAAGTAAGCTTATGAGATCACCTTGTTCTCTGTTTGTCCTCCCCTAATAACTGGCTGTATGCCTGCAGGCTACTCGGTACGAGCAGCCTTAAGGAGGGAGCAATGTGACATGATGCCACAAAGCCGGAATAATAGAGCGAGAAGAGACTGCATTTGCTAGGCAACGGCTAGGTAAACACATTCCCGCGGCAAAGAAATATATATGTATAGTGTACTAAAAGAAAAGTAGGGATACGTAAGACAGGCATGATCTGCTTTGCAAAGCCTATATTGGCAAAGGACTTGTGTATACTGTGAAAGAAAGAATGTTCAGTAGCATGCTATAAGTGCGATATTTACACTTGAAAGGCCAAGAATATTCATAAGGGGTAAATCCATCTCTTCGTCAGAGAGAATGTTACATAAGGATTATTACCGCAAGGATAAAAAAAAAAGTAAAGCTATCCCTGTACCAGGCCGTGAAAGCCCATAGGGTTGTGAGACGCTGAGGGTCCCACACTATCTAGACAATCGGCTCCAAGATGGCGGTAAGGTTGTCAGCCTTACGCGTCGGCCGCGCTTTACTTCCCTGGAAAATTATTTAATTAATTCCTGGTACTCATTTCTGTTAGAGGCTGAGTAAACCCCAGGGCCTAGTGCGGCTGGAAGGATTAGGTCAACTGAAAAGAATCCAATGACCTTATTAGGGCTTGAACCCGCGACCTTCCGGCTTTAGCATAGCCCCTCAACCAAAGGATTCAGTTGAAAAAGAAATCTGGTCGTAGATCTGAAAGGACTTGACGCCAAGATGAAGTGTTTGGCGGTAAACCGCCAGTCATGAAATAACTTTGACTTTGAAACCAAAGTAGGCGATTAGGTGTTACTGAACTTCTGTTTCTATTCTTTCAGTACAGATTATTTAAGACAAATTATTCGTGAATGATCAGTTGGAAAGAATGTATTTTGAAGAGACTGTGATATCATTTGAGGTACTGCTCCTGCGTTATACTGGACAGAATTAGAAAATCTGGCAGTATAGTTGGGTTAAATATAAAAAGGCAAAGTTGTCCCTCCGTTAAATTAATTGAGCACCATACCATGATGACATACATGAGAGCGGAGGAATAGTTCAACCATTTTTGTCCTCGGAACTAGACAGAGGTGAGTGATCAGCTTCACGTCCAGTCCGCTTTATCTTAGGGGAAACAGATCCCTGTATTCATTGTGTAGGAGGCTGGGTGGATTCCAGAGTCGGACTGGACGCTGTGGAGAAGAGAAAAATATTGCTTCTGTCGGGAATCAAACCACATCCGTCCAGCCCTAAGCAGAATAGTTGGATATCGGTTAATTCCAACCGGTCAACTCCCAGACACAAACGCAAAGCATCGCGGCTAAAGTAAAATTGCTCGGTGATTCCATCACCCTAAAGATGTAAAAATAATATTGGAATATATGGCAGTAAAAACAGATGGCGCTGAGAAACCCCTGATCAGTGTTTCGTAGCCTGTGAATGTGTAATCTTATGATCTTGAATACTTTTGTATACATCTATGTGCTTGCCAGAAGACAAGTACTCTCACCGGTGGCATAGGTGGTTCAAGAGACCTAGAATATAATTTACTATTACCATAATCATCATCATCATTATCATTATCAAATTGTCAAGGATCTGGAAGGTTTGTTGACCCGTTCCAAGACTCAGTATTTTAATAGTCTCTTCAAAGGTCGTTCTCAGTTTCCTGTTCCAGCCTATCATTAATTTGGCGACTCTGTCTCTCTGACGGCTGTGTCTCAGTATTATCCGGAGGCTTACAGGTAGCAGTCACAAGTCGACACGCCAATAACCTATTATGGAAAAGTCAGCACTGCTTTCTATCCACAAAAGAGGAGATAGCTAGAGATGGCACAACAGTCGTCAACAAGGGCTTACCTAGAATAAGAAATGACGAAATTCTATCTTTGTGACAGTGTCTAGGTTAGCAGTTCTAAATCGAGGCTACGTAAAACATTCTAGCCCGTCACGGTAGGGTCGCGGTTTAAGGCATGCAATGTCTTCATTCGCTCGGAAGCAGGGATCGTGGATTCGAATCCCATTCGGGGCATGGATGTTTAGCGTTTGTGTTTATTTTCCTGTGATTGTGTACAGGTAGAGGCCTAGCGACGAGCTGATCACCCGCACAAAGAGTCATACCGAATGTCTAAGATCTAGTAAACGGAAGTGGAACGGAGAGTTTCATGGAGGCAAGCCAAAGCCCAAATTGGGGCTGTAGCGCCAAAGGATAAAACCCCCTAAGGGGTCTTAAATTTAAATTTATCCCTCTAATTATGCAACTAAGCACTGCATCTTGAAGATATATAGGTGAGCGGACCGATATCATCACCATTGAAGATCTTGACACTAGACAGAGGTGAGTAGTTAGATTCACGCCCCTCGTGCTTTATCCCCCCGAGGACAGAGCCCTGGGTCTCTATTAGATAAGAGGCTGGGTGGGACCTGCAAGCGGTCTGGACGCTATAGAAAAAAATAACCCTTCCCGGAAATGGAACCCTGGTCGTCCAATGCTTAACCTAGTCGCTATATCCACTGAGCTACCCCAGATCTGTCCTAAGGGGTGTACATGAGTTGTACTTCGTTCATTGACAAACGCAAAACTGTCTTCACAATCTTCTTTTGTACAACATTTTCTGTACAGTTCGTTTACCACGAAAGGTGCTTTCAGCAAACGGTAACATGTTTATCGAGAAAAGCAATAAGTCGCAATTGAAAAGAGAAACGCATAAGTGAAATTCCAGTGTAAGGTTACGGACTCAGTGAAGTCTTATTCTCAGAATAACTCCGTGGTTCTAGTCCGCAAGCAAACTATACCGACCGAGCGACCGCCGCTTGTCAGCGAAGTTAGTGCCAACTTTAGCAGATAGAGGGTGTCGCGTGGTCAGCGAAACGAATCCCCACGGCCGTTAATTTCGTTTTTTTTAGACCGATTCCAGACTAAGGTGTATGTTAAATTTCATTCTAAAACCAATGTCTACATGAACTGAAAGAATTAAAAAATGCTGGTCAAGTCATATGAATGTAATCCAGTTTGTAGGTCTGTACGCTTTTCAGATGTTGCGTGCTACTGAATAAACTCTCGGAGTAGAAACCGAATCTAAGTTTCTCACCGTATAGGAAGAAAAACATAGGTTGTTGATTATGAGGTGTATATCTTGATTTAAGAAAGGGGAAGTAATATTATGACAGAAGAAAACCAGGAAAAATGTCGTTCACGGGAATCGGTCTTCCATCCGAGAATCAAATCAAACTCGTTTCGAATACAAATCAGAACGGTTACAGCTTAAATCAACTTGTTCGGTGTCTGTGGTTCAAAGAGCAAAACAACACGAGTTACCGTTAGGAGATCTGATCTCCCACCTCCCTGCCTTGAGGCCTTACACTTTCCTGTCAGTAGTGATCATACCTGAATCTCCCCTGGCAATTAACTCGCTCCGGCACTGCGAGCGGGGGTTTAACACCAATCGACAAACAGGAAATTAGCGTTTCCTGCTTCATGATACGCGGAACATGCTTTCCACAATTTCAAACAGTCTTCCGGAATAATGAGATCGCAGGGTTGGAACAATAGGGGAGGGCCATCGACTGGTACACGATATACAGAAACAGATTAAAGCATCAGGTAGATCTACCTGCAGGTCGCGTGTATCTTCGTGATATCAATTCTGCCCACGCTAGTTTTCATTTAAGGATACAGGCCTTTGTTAATAACATAGGTCGTACAGGCTAATTCCTCTTAAGATTCGGTTCTTCTGGGGTGTCAGGCCTTGTGGCCTTGCACAGAGGTAGCCATACTGACGTGTTAGAAGAACCTGCTGTCTCAGTCTGTAGGATATCTACCCTGAAGATGAAAACCATACATTTCTGTGAAGGCGTATGGGGGAGTGGATGCATAGATCCACACTTTTCTTGACCTCGGCACTGATTGGAGGTGAATGGTAAGTTTCACGCTCCGGCCGCTTTAGGAGAAAGAACCCCCGGTACCCTTTGGATAGATGGTTGGGTTGACCCACAACCGGTCTGGATCGCATGGAGAAGAGAAAATTCTTGACCATACCGGGACTCGAAATCCGACCCCTCCGTCGTCCAGTATATAGTCAGTCGCTGTACCGACCACGCTATACCGGCTCCTTATACTGTATAGGTATTCATATTAAGTTATTGTTACACATACCGATCTAAAATTAGGAATTTTGTAAAATTTTGTAAAATTCCGAATTATTATATTTCATGATTCCAGCGATTCTTAAGTTTTATTGTATGTATGTCTACTGATGTTTGGACGTATGGACGGACTTACTGAACGTAACAGGTGCCCCGACAAGCTGAAGACTCCCTGAAAAAGCTTTGTAAATATTTCCCTATAAGTCAAATATTCGATAGCCTCAGTAAACGCCTCAGAGATGTTAAGAGTTCATACATTCATCTAGACCTGCTCCTAACTAGGACTGTCAGAAATGTGTTCTACTGTAAAGTGTGTAGCTAGGCAACTGCGCGATGAACACATTCTCGTTTAAGCGCACTGAACAATAGGACGAATGTTTATAGTTCGTTGCTAGGCAACAGTTAGCGCGCCAATGGACTGGTGAGGTACATACCACGTGACTATTTTCTCTGTGGTCTTCCTTATGCAACAATATGACTGTGTTTTCTGTGCGCTGTCGGTGCGGAGACTAAACGACAGTTACAGATATAATTGTTTTCAGTTTTATGTGCAGTTCTGAGTTCTGAGTTCTCGGTAGGAGGCAGCCAAGAAAGGTTCTTCGACCTATGAAGATTTCAAGTGTGATTTGTAGACTTTATGTGTGCTATAGTGCAGTGGGAGTGGAAGTGTGCAATTTAGTGAGACTTTTATAGTTCCTGCGTTATAAATCCGTTGACAGGAAACGGATAGTGAAGACTAGTGGAAAAAAAAAACTGAAAAAGATCAGTATGCAGTGATTGTAAATTGTGTAAATCAGCAAAAGTGTAATAATTGTTTGTAGGTTAATAATAAATCCAATTACCAATCCCAATCCCGTCTTTAGTCACTGTGACACGTGACACTATGTTACTTTACGTTACGAATTGTAGCTCTCGTTACTGTCGAAGTGGTCGAACTTTCGATGAATATGAGAAAGAAGAGAGGAGAAAGTTAATGAACATTAAGACCAGAGAGGAATGCAAACCCGCGAAGAACGCATTTGGAAAAATATGTGTACAACTTAATGTTTTTATCATGTGTAATATCTTGTTCGATGTTTTTAGCATTGAGACTGACAATATTTGCCCCAAGGGCCACTGTGTTAGTAACGTACGAACCTGTACTCACGCAGGCTCTTATATTGTCATCATTACTCTGTTACCTCCATAGCCATGAGCAGGACACTACAAACACCGGAACTGTCACGTCTTAAGAGATCGAATCTTTGCAACAAACGCTTCTCTTTGGATAGGATCTTCATTCTGGGACTTTGCACTTGATCCCCTGTTATTCCATACTAAAAAATTGATAAACAACCCACTTTGCGTCTTATTGAAAGAATGGGGTCACTCGGTAGCGTAGATGGTTTAGGCACTTTGCTACAGGCCGAAAGGTCGCGGGTCCGATTCTCGATGATGTCATTGGAATCCTTCCAGCCGCACTATGGCCCTGAGGTCGACTCAGCCTCTAAGAGAAATGAGTACCAGGAATATTCCTGGGGGATAAATGGCGGTCGGCGTGTAAGGCTGATAACCTTACCGCCATCTGTGGTACAGTTGTCTAGAGAAAATGTGGGAGTCTCGACGTCTCACAAGTTTATGGGGCTCCACGGCCTGTTACAGGAATTGCTTTACCTTCACCTTGCCATGTTGAATGAATGAATATAACGGGTATGAGAAAACGCGCTAATTAGAAGCGACATTTTGAGTCAAAAGCTTCAAAATAATATAATATCACATAATGTAAAGTCTGCAAGCATTTCATCTTGTATGCAAGATTTCGCGGAATTTAAAGCAAGCAAAATAGCACAAAGGCACTGAAGACGGAGGAATTCCATCAACTTACAAAATAAATAAATTATTATGCCCTACTCCTTCTATAATTTCTAGGTGTATGTATTCTGAGATGGACTGAAATTTCTCACGGCGGTGGCTATGGAGATTATTGTAGTCTGGTATGGCACCGTGCAGCCTGGTAGATAGGCACTAACGTTTCGGAGGAACGCACTGCCTCGAATTTCATGGTGGAAAACTACCGTGAAAAAGGATGCAGCATGTTTCTCTGAAACGTCGATACCTATCTACCAGCGAATCACATCTTAGAAAACAGTAATCACACATGTACCCTGACAAGTGCTTCTTCCCATCTTAAAAAAAAAATTAGGTCTATGCAATGAATAAAAATTGCGTTATTGGGCATAATATTTAAAGAACTTTCTGTACCAGGTTCAAGAAGTGACCGCTTTATCGCGAAGGTCATGTTAATTTGTTCGCGAGTCTATTTTCCGAAACTACTGAAACGTTTTCGGTTAAACTTAAACTAGACTGAAATTCTGTTGGGGGAATTAGATTATACTGGCATAAGCAAAGCTGATCACAGTGGCCGTGCGGTCTAAGTCTTGAAATGTCTTCGCCCTCTCGAACGCTGGAATCGTGGATTCGAATCCCACTCAAGGCATGAATGTCTGTGTGCGTTTATTCTGCTTGTGTGTTGGCCCTGTGTAAGTAGCGGCCTTGCGACGGGCTGATCCCCCGTCCAAGGGGTCCTACCGACTGTCTAGGATTAAGAAACTGAAGTGAAAAGAAGCGTTTCACTGATGCCATATGCTCCAAGTGGGAGCAACAAGGGTAGATAGATAGATAGATAGATAGATAGATAGATAGATAGATAGATAGATAGATAGATAGATAGACAGATAGACAGATAGAAACAAATATTACTCTTTGTTAATCTCTTACCGAGCTCTTCGATATTTCGTCAGAAACATCATGTGCAAATTCATCACAATCAACTCATAAAGAAGAAGAAGAAGAAGAAGAAGAAGAAGAACAGCATCATCATCATCATCAAGGTTCGGAGCTTTGGATCCATACCATTCCCTTGTAAGATAGGTTGATCCTTCCAGCGTTCAGAGGTTCTTGTTCCTCTGGGTGTATGGTCCAATAACTGTTTTGGAATGAATTCAGGTTCAATTCTTTGAACATGATGACTCCACTTAAGTCCATTAATCTTACATATCACAACACAGAGGCTTGCATCTGATGTATGATACCATCAAAATGTTTGATCTTACGATATTAAGGCTTAATATATTAAGAAACTCGAAATATAGTATAACATTTAAGTCCTTTGATAATTGTTACTGACTCATTAGTTTCAGGTACATAATTTTCTGAATGTCTCTGTGGAATTTATTTATCAAAAATTATCAGCTCATATCTAGAGATGTTATGAATAATTCTCCTGTTAAATATTTACAAAGTAACGGAGTACATAACTAATGAGACATCTACTCATAATTAATATTCTCCAACATGTATTACTGTGTTGATTATATTAGCTAAAAGGAAATGGCTGTCATTGTAACAAACATGGGAAAAACAAACATATATATATATATCAGAACGAGAAATGATCGACTATAAGCCAAGTAGGGTGGAATTCATTACCAAAACTGCATGGCGAGTTTTTCTTTTTCTTCTATTTTCTATGGATTTTGTTACACTATATGTCAGTGACTTAACCATTAGCCATCGTGGTACGGGGGTTCAAATACCCGGCGGAGGTCGTCGAATTTTTAAGGGCGGAAAAATTCAGGGAACAAGTCTTCCGGGAGGGACTTTAAGCCGTGTGTCCCGTGTCGTAGCTTTACGGCACGTAAAAGAACCTCATATCTCCAAAGGAGATCACTGAGCCAAATTCAAGGACGTTTCCCGCCCAACAGTAGTCTCCAAGGCCTCTGATAGATGGGGAAAGCATTATAGACACCGCCAAGCTAGTGAAGGCAGAACTCGCTGGCTCGGCGGGACTGATGGTACGCACCAATATCAGTAGGGTATAGAGACTGGTAGAATATCATAGAGGGAAGCACAATGGATCAATACTGGTCTAAGTGCATGGGGAAACCCACCCTCTCCAATAACTAACTAACTAACCATTAGCCATGAACTAAACACCATTGTCATAGACTTTTAGCCCTCTCGACAACTGACGCAATGTTGTTAAATAACTGTAGCAACTAATTCAGGCAAAGTCGTAACTCTTCAAAACATGGAAGACCGCGTTACTTCTTATACACTTTCCTTAATAGACTCTTAGGGATTAAATGTCTGGCCGCCCATTTAGAAAAAGCGATAAAATCGTCTCGAAGGGCTCCAGTCATGCAATAGACCAGTCAGAGGGTGGGGGAGCTTGTCCTGAAACTTGTCGACAGGGAACAGGAGGATGGAGGTGCAGTCAGATTCAATGGACTTCTCCAATGCATCTTAGAAGCACATAAAGTTAAACCACTTAGCAGGTGAGGGATAACAAACAAGAGGAGATAAGTTTCAGACGTCGTAGAGACGAGAATCCTGACTCTGACCA
The DNA here is from genome assembly GCF_002891405.2 of Cryptotermes secundus. Lineage (NCBI taxonomy): Eukaryota > Metazoa > Arthropoda > Insecta > Blattodea > Kalotermitidae > Cryptotermes > Cryptotermes secundus. The sequence continues at coordinate 225 of NW_019721786.1, read as the reverse complement.
CCGGGGAGTGATGACGTGCGGGCACCGAAGACATCGACAGGCAGCTTAAGAGCGGTAGCTAATGCATAGGACATTGAGTGACAGGGTTAGACACTCTCTGCCTTGTCTCCTTCCCCGTGTCACTGCTTAGAATATTTAAATTTAACTGTAAGTGAAGCTGGAAATCTACCACAGCTCCAGGTGAGCCGGGATAGCTCAGTCGGTATAGCGACTGGCTACTGGCTG
>NW_019721785.1:17996-18507 GCF_002891405.2 Cryptotermes secundus | reverse complement strand
CTCTGAATATTCAAAAACGGAGAGTAAGTTCCTGTGGAGAGGCTCGTAAGAACGGTTCAACTGACTGGACGCGTCTGTCTGTCTCACTCGTATGTTAAGTAAAATTAGTGTTCGAGCAACGGGTGGAATTGCAGTAGAGTAACGCACTGAAATGTATCTCAGAGGCGCGCAGATTAACAAAAGTCAATAAAGTTAAGTGGTGCCAAGTGTTTGTGTGTCCCGTGTGTTCTTTCCTCCTCGTCGGAGTAAGGCCCTAAACGACCTGAGCCAGAGTCTCACGCCAACCACTGCTAGCCCGATCATCATCAGCTCCCACCCCGTCCACCTTTTCCCTTCACTTTGCAGCTGTACCCACAGTTGCTGGCGCCCATAACCATCCAGTCCAAGTCCCGGACCGGATACCCTTTCCATAGTGAAGAGAAGTGGTGGAGTTGGAGAAGCGGTGGAGCCAGCTAAAGCCGACCTAGCTGCGAGCTCCACGACCAACGACGGCAGTGGTGAGAACAACAAG
>NW_019721785.1:0-14592 GCF_002891405.2 Cryptotermes secundus | reverse complement strand
TTTAAATTCTTGTCCAAATTTTAAAATTTTAAAATTGTTAGGGTTATTCGCCCTGTGTTTGAAGTGCTGCAGCGGCTAGTTCTTGTTTCCACACTGTATAGGTGTTATCCTGTGTGGTCTTTCTGTGTGCGTGCCGCTGCTATTCTTTACTACGTGAGCTCACGTAGTAAAGAATAGCAGCGGCACGCACACAGAAAGACCACACAGGATAACACCTATACAGTGTGGAAACAAGAACTAGCCGCTGCAGCACTTCAAACACAGGGCGAATAACCCTAACAATTTTTAAAATTTTAAAATTTGGACAAGAATTTAAAATATGGACAAGAATTTAAAAGTTTAAAATTATAACTAAAGATTTTATTATGGTGCTATTACAACAAACACAAAATTAACGTGTGTGAAGTAATCCACGGGTGGACAGCTATCAACGAAGTAGAAGTTGATAATGACAGGGAGAGTGTTTTAGATGTTAAATTTTGAACTGGGTGCAGTGTGACAGCGACGTGAGTGTTATACACCTGATGATGGCCGTCTGAGGCCGAAACATGTAGTGTAGGGAGCAAGATCAAAGACACAAAAATATATTGTTTGCACTTGAGACGGAGGTTATATCATTTAAAAATGGTAATAATTAAAACAAGTATTAACAAGTATTTTTGTACCAATACTCATTGGAAAATTAGTTCAATTGGCGCATTTCTGCACAATTCTTTCGCGGGGCGTAGTTTGGAGACCATTGCTCTAGATGAGAGCACAGATATAGCCGACATCAGCCAGCTCCTTATCTTTGTCAGAACAATAAATGAAGTTTTGAAATTCATGAGGAACTGTTGGAATTAAAATCATTAGGTACCAGCACCAAAGGTAGTGACATATTCAACGCACTGGATAATGTCGTTTCTAAATATGATGGTTTTGAGAAGTGCTCTGGCATTGCAACAGATGGAGCTAAAGCAATGATTGGTCATAGAACTGGGTTAGTAGGACTGTGTAAAGAAAAAGGCATACATTGTTTGTTTTTCCACTGCATTATCCACCAGGAGGCTCTGTGTGGAAAAATTATAAGGCTAAGTGAGACAATGAAAACTGTTGTAAATACTGTAAATTTAATAAGGGGAGGCAAAAATCCCAGAGACACAGGGCATTTATTGCATTCCTGGACAATTTGGAAGCTGAGTATGGTGACATTTCATTGTACTGTGAAGTGCGCTGACTACGCGCTGGAAATTGCCTGCAACAGTTTTTTGGGTTGAGGAATGAAATTCTTGCTTTTCTCAGAAATGGAAAAATTGGACATCAGTATCAAGAAAAACCGAAAGAAATCCCGTTTTTAAATAATTTTGCTTTCCTGACAGATTTAACATATCATCTAACCTAAAACTACAAGACAAAAAACAAAATATCTCCCAGCTCTATGGACATGTTGAGGGCTTCCGCAAAAACTTGATGTAATGCAAATTGCACTGAAGGCAAATAATACAGCACACTTCCCATCTTGTCAGCAATTGAAAGAAGAAGACTAAAATGACACAAAATATAGTATGTTTCATGAAATAATAATTGATATCAAGAAAGAGTTCCAGGATTTTGACTGCCTAAAACCAAAACTTGCACTGTTCAATAACCCCATGGATATTGAAGTGAGTGAGGTGTCCTGCGACCTTCAAATGGAAATTCGTGATCTTCAGGCAGACCCATTCTACCAGACTAAAAAGTGTGATGTCCCTGAAACTTTCTGGAAACTGATTTCTAAAGAACGTTTCCCCAAACTGCTTAAATTCCCTCTGCAAACGTTATGGCTGTTTGGCAGTACATATGTGTGTGAAAGTGCTTTATTTTGCTATCAAACAAATTAAATAAAAAACGATAAATCGCATTGAAAGTGCTTCACTGGAATCAAGCCTGAGACTTTGCCTTACTGAACTTACAGTGGACATTGATAAACTTGTATCAGAAAAGCAGTGGCAATCATCACATTGATTTCTCGACTGTAAAATAAAGTGATATATTAAACTAGTGAGATATATGTAATTCGTTTTCTTTCTTTAATGTCTCTGGCCCTCACTTTCCTATACAAAAATTTGATTGGCCCCAGAGTAACTAAAGGTTGGACCACACTGATCTAGACAATCGGCTCATAGATGGCGGTAAGGTTGTCAGCCTTACGTGCCGGCCGCGCTTTACTCTCCAGGAAAATTATTTAATTAATTCCTGGTACTCATTTCTGTTAGAGGCTGAGTAAAACCCAGGATTAAGTAAACTGAAAAAAATCAAATGACCTCATGGGGACTTGAACCTGTGATGAGATTTAAAGGGTGTATAAATATAGCATGAGATGATAATGTGATGTATCTCTGAATAACCTTATGTGTAACCATTGTTGTGGCAGAGTGGCTGTGTCTTTGGTGGGAACGTATCGTAGACTAGGGATGCGTTGAGACATAGCTTTGGAAAACCTCATGGTCCTGCTGGGCAATGACAGTCCTAGGGGTTCTACATTAGCATGAACCTCCGGGGTTGGCGGCCGAGTTTCCATAAAGGGCAATGGTCATTTGACCAGAGCCTCCCACGCGGCGGCATAATGAATCTTGGGTTTCATTATGATGTACCCGGGACGAATGCAGGAGAGCAATCCTATGGGGGTAGCTATGGCTATTTGAGTTGTCTCCCTAGAGTACCGATTAGGTGCCGCAAGCCTTAGGGCTCAACACTCTAAAATGGTTTCGACCAACCCATGTGGAGGGGTGGGAATGGGGGAGCTTTGAAGCAACCTCCAGTGGCGATAAGCTCGTGTAAGATGCCCTGGTCCCAACCTCATGACAATTATTATCGCACTCCCATTTTTAATCTGGGTTAGCCCCCTCCCCCCGAACATGCACTCTTGGTCCTGGAGGCTTGTGAGGGGTATACTTATGAAGGACAAACCGCCTAAGCCATGGTGTGAAGCATCGTGCCGAGGGCTGCATGGCACTGGGGTGGTTATTGGCCAGTGTCACGAACGACCCCCTTGGAGCACCAGGCAGCACCCCGTTGTATTTATGCCTTCAACCCGTATGGGGCTCTGCGGGTTTTGAACTTTCAAATCCCCATTACTCGTGGGACCAAAATGAAAAATGGACCTAACAAAAAAAAGGTTCGTAAGGACCTTAAACTGACGAAGGACGCCCCTTTAAGGGGATCCCTAGAAGAAATGCTTCAGCAGGGGGCTAGAAGCTCTGGTGAATCATTAAGTGGCAACCGGCGAACTTGCTGTTGAAATATCAGCCAAAGGCAAGGATGAACCAGTGATTCAAAACTTGACAGAGGCAAAACCAAAAACTGCTCTCTTGGGAGTCGTTAGTACTGACACACCACTGCAGGGAGCCAGTACCTCCAACATACCTGTAGCAGAGGAAAGACTGGGCCACCTAGGCTCTGGAATAGGTGGACCCCGTGTGGCGATGAAACCTTTGTCAGGGGCCGCTAAGCGGAAGTTACAAAGGGAGAAACCTGGGACAGGCAAAGCAGGAACTGGGAGCGGTTAGCAACCAGGAACTGCAAGCTCGTCCAATCAGGGATAAACCCCCACTGCCACCTTTAAGAGGCCAAGGTCGGAGGGCAGTACCCCATATAGAAACGGCCCGAACTCTGAAAAAGCTCGGGGACTGTAAAGGACCAGGGACTTACAAGGAGGCTCTGACCAATATAAATGTAGCTATCTACAAGGACACTTACCCTGAGGATATGCTTACGGTAGACGACCAAAATTCCCTTCTGGAAGCATTGGGCGAGGTGTTACGTAGGACTCCAAAGGAAGAACTACACACCTAAAATCCCACAGACGGTTGGGAGGGGCACTTATGTATATATGTGCCTACCAACAGTATGGTCAGTGGCTCATCAGAGCCGTGGACAACCACAGGCTTAAATCAGGGACAGGCTGAAGGCTACTGATGCCATGAACCTGCCCAAGCCTGTTAAAATAGCTCTACGGACTAGGGACAAAATTGCCCGAAACAGGAAGAGCTACTGAAATGGATTGCAGACCTCAATCCGGGACTCCATGCAGCGAACTGGACGGTATTAGACAAGCAATCTGAGTCAAGGGACCAAAGGCTTATCCTATTCATAGACCGGGACTCCTATACTATTATACAGAGGACCGGTTATAAAATATTTACAGGACTCTCACAGGGGACTGTTAAGGTTCTGGACGATCCTGAAGTTCGGCCCCGGGCGGAGCCCTTGACAGACACTGTATCTTCTAACTCAGTCTCTGAGGAGGAAGGGGATGAGGTACCCAGCCCCTCGGATGACTGAAGTAAAATGGATCAGGGGACCTCTTCACATGGAACCCAGTCCGAGAAAGAGGAGGGACATAAGATGGAGGTTGGCACCTCCTCAATTGGAAGAGAACATGAAATTTCTCCAAATCAACCTACACCACAGCAAAGCTGCCACGGCAGCTCTGTGTCAACAGCTAGTTGAGGGTAGGGCAGACATAGCACTTATTCAGGAACATTAGTTATAGAAGGGTCGAATAAGAGGCTTAAATAATACAGGGGGAACGGTTTACTCTGTTGTGCCCACTAACAATGCAAGATCTTTTATTTATATCAGGAATCATGTTAATCCCTTGCCTTTGCTCGAGATCGCTTCTACGGATACAACGGCGGTAAGGATAACACATCCGTATCGAGAAGGCATCAAGGAGCTCGTAGTTGCTTCAGTCTACCTTCCATACGACTCGGATGAACCACCACCAACAAAGGAATTGAGGGACATCAAAGATTACTGCTTCAGCAGGAAAAAGCAACGCATCATTGGGTGTGATGCCAACGTGCACCATATTTTGTGGGGGAGCACCGACACTAACCCAAGGGGAGAGAGCCTTATTGAATTTCCAGTGAGTTCGAACCTGAATATTCTAAACCATGGTAATGAACCTACCTTTGTGGTTTGCAATAGGAAGGAGGTTACAGATCTGACACTACGGACTAATAACATAGGAAACCTGGTAAGTAACTGGTATGTATCTGATAAGCCGTCTCTATCGAGACCATAGATATATATGCTTTAAAATAAGTAACATCACAGTAGATCAAACTACTTATTAGAATCCTAAGGGAACCAATTGGGAGTCTTAGAAAGACGACCTAAAGGTAAAACTAGAGGCCATCTAGCGTAATATAAGTACAATAAAGGATGTTGATCGGTCCGTTGACCAGTTGCAACGGGCTATTATCTCGTCCTTTAATCAGAATTGTCCGGCTAGGACCACTCGAGGACCAAGGAGTACACCTTGGTGGAATAAACAGCTGAGTAGGCTTAGGATCAAAACAAGAAGGTTGTTTCATACAGCTAAAAGGAACAGGGCAGTGGGACACCTATAAAGAAGCCCTTACATGTTACAATAAAAAAATTAAGGAAGCCAAGCAATCCTCATGGAAGAGACACTGACAGGAGATCAATGATGTACCAGGCAGTGTCAGACGCATGAGAATCATGGCAAAACAGGCGACCAATAAGGTCAGCACAATTTAGCTGCCTAACGGACAGTATAATCAAACAGAAAGGGAAACGCTAAATGAATTATTCAGGGTCCACTTTTCTGATTCAAAATTAACTGAAAGTTTGGACGATAGGCAGGGACAGCAGAACCTGGACACTTGCCAAAGCAAGATGAACAGGGTAGACTGGAACCTGGCCAAAGTCATAATTAATCAATCAAAAATAAGATGGGCACTGAACACTTTCAGACCATTTAAATCAGCGGGAAAAGGTGGAATTATACCGGCACTTTTGCAACATGGTTCGGAACTTTTGTTTCTACACCTATGCCGCATATATAGAGCCTGCTTGGCATATGGTTTCATCCCCACAGCCTAGAGTCATGTTAAGGTGACGTTTATTCCATAGCCCGGGAGACTTGATTATACCGAGGCTAAGGCTTATCGTCCTATCAGCCTGTCGTCTTTCCTTTTGAAAACGATGGAGAAACTAGTGGATAGGGATATTAGGGACGGGGTATTGAGGACATGTCCTCTACACCGAAACCAACATGCCTACCAAACAGGAAAATCTACCGAAAGTGCACTACACAATGTGTTGAAACGCATAAAAGTGCAATTGAACACAAAGATATTGCCTTAGGCGCATTCCTTGATATAGAGGGAGCTTTTGATAGGACCTCATTTGATACAATCAAACAGGCTGCTGTTGATGGATTGTTGCTGTGCAGATGGATCAATAATATGCTGGAAAGCAGAACCATAGCTGCTACATTATCGGGAGAGACCCTGGGGACGTCCGCGTCTAGGGGATGTCCGCCTCTACTGTGGAGTCTGGTCGTCGACGATCTCCTGTGAGGACTTAATGATGATGGGTATTATAGAGTAGTATATTCTGATGACATAGCAATTCTCATAAATGGAAAATTCCTTTCGACCATATCAGAGCGTTTCAATCCGCTCTGTACATGGTCCAACGATGGTGTAAAAGAACAGGTATTTCCATCAATCCCAACAAGACTTTAATTATGCCGTTTACTAGGAAGAGAAATGTAAAGGGTCCTAATTAACCGACTCTCTTTAATAAGACAATCCAGCTCTCCAGCGATGTCAAGTGCCTTGATCTAGTATTAGACAAGTCATTAACAAAGCCTATAAGGCGTTTTGGACATGCAGGGGCATGTTTGGTAAAACTTGGGGACTGCAGCCACATTTTGTACTTTGGATATACACTGCGGTTGTGAGACCCATAATTACTTATGGCGTCACAGTATGGTGGCCCAGAGTTAAATTCAAGACAAGCAAGGTAGAACTTCGCAAATTGCAAAGGTTGGCTTGTTTAGGTATTACAGGAGCATTTCGAACATCTCCCACAGCTGCACTAGTGATACTCCTTGGACTCCCTCCACTGCATATACAGTTGGATGCAGAGGGCAGGGCAGGAATTTGCCGTCTCCAGTGCAGTGGACAATGGAAACCTAGATCTGATTGTTTCGGCCATGCAGACATGACTCAGGACATGAAAAAAGAACCCATACTACAAATGGGGTCTGACAAAATGATACTGAGACATGTATATGAAAAACCCTTCACGGTCAGATTTTCTGACAGGAGTGAATGGGAAGACGGGTTTCAACCTGACAGAAAAGGTCAACTAATCTGGTATACAGATGGTTCCAAGACAAATGAGGGCACTGGAGCTTCGGAGTACTGCCATGGCACAAGGAGGAAACTTAGTTTCCGCCTTGGTGGGTACACAACAGTATTCCAGGCAGAAGTATATGCCATTAAAGCATGTATAATGGAGAATTTAGAAAGAAACTATAGAAATAGGAACGTCTACATTTTATCTGACAGCCAATCTTCACTTAAAGTACTTGACAAACACCAGATCAATTCAAAATTGGTCTGGAATTGCCACCAAACCCTCATGGAACTGGCCAAACATAACAGGGTACAACTGATATGGGTGCCGGGGCTTGAAGGTGTTGCTGGAAATGAAGCAGCAGACCAATTAGGTAAAATTGGTGCTGAATGCCCGTTCATATCACCTGAACCAGCCTGTGGCATCTCTCTAGGGATTGCCAAACAAGCAATCAGGGACTGGACTGACATGGAACTCAAGGATTACTGGGAATCCTTAACTGGACTCAGACAAGCAAAGGGACTCATACGACCATCTGCTGCTAAAAGAGTGAAGGAACTGTTGAAGCTCAACAGGAACCAGCTACGATGGGTGGTAGGACTACTTACAGGACACTGTCACCTAAAAGGACTCCTGTTCAAACTGGGACTGAGTGATAGTCACACCTGTGACTATCACTCAGTCCCAGTGAGTGATATTCACACCTGTGAGAGGTGTCAGAAAATGAAACAGCCACTCACGTCCTGTGTGAATGTGTGGCTCTAGCTTATTTAAGATTAAGTCACTTGGGTCAGTACTTTATGGAACCAGGTGACTATTTTGACGCCCCCACTTCCAAAATCCTGCGCTTCATTCGAAGCGCGGGGTTGCTGAGAGAATAATTATAAATGAGTGAAGCACAATAGACCTAAGGTCGCGGTGCAAGGGCTGAGTAGGACTACCCATTATATAGTCTATTCTATTCTAACCATTGTTGTTATTGCTGTTTTTAAATATTCTTTGTATTTATATGACATGTTCCACATCCTACAGTCATTTGACCAACTTTGGATCTATGGCATGCAATGTATATAACAGTGACAGTGATCATTCATTCAGGTTCTACATTTGTAGTATTTGATGAACAGTGAAAACAGCACAGCAGCCACGAGCAAACCCTGGGCGATATAAAGAACCTCCACATCAAAATAGCTAGGTGGCACAAAATCTGCCCCATATAAGAGGGACGATGGGAGGTCGAACACGAGCCTGCATGGTTTACGAATTTTAATTATTGAAAATACAAAAAAATTTTAATTAGCATCAAGAAATTTTATATAATTTATATATAATATAATATTATATAATTTTTAATAACTTTACATTCCCAGGAAACTGCTGTGTTTGTGAAATGTTCTATTTTGTGTATTATGCATTGTAACATACAAGTGTACGTACTTTATGTCTAAACAACTTATGTGATGGTGGTTTCCTATTTGTGGTGATGTTTGTCCTCTGAAGATGGTCCACAGAGACCGAAACATGTAAGGGCGTTAAGTTTTCATGTGGTAAAAAAATTACAGGTCACATTGGACGGAGTAATTTATATTTATATTTGTATTTGATGGGTTAGTTATCAATACAGGCAGATTACTGTCTCTGTTCATTATACCTTCCTCCAAATTTGTAATTATTAATCTTCTTATTTTGGGCAGCTGGGAAAGGGAGAGTTGGAATGGAGAGACTGGTCATATAGAAGTAATTAAGAGGATTGGCATTCTCACCTGGAGAGGTGACTATGTTTTTTCATAGACTGCTGACCTCAGCAAAACTTTCTTTTAATCTCCAAAAGCTCCTTCTGATCCCCCAGAGTCCCTCTGATGACAGATGCCTGAGGAGCAGTAGGATGCACACCTGACTGCAGCTGTGATGCCGAAACCCTGGTGGTGGCTGGATATCTGCAGCGATTTGTTACAGATGTTGCTGGCATGAAAGCTGCCACTACTCACTGCAATGTTGGTCACACTGGGTGGAAAACCTGTGGCTGGAGTGGCCTCTGTTCTTGTGCTTGGAGTTACTTATAATAGTGTTGTGACAGTATTCGCCATGTGCTGTAGAGGCAGGTTCGGTTACTACAGGAATCATTGCCTCACTGAACCTGGGCATCGAAGAAACATCTGTCATTTCTTCTATGCTGAAAACTTAGGGATGTGAAATATGTATGCGAAATTCTATAACTTTCTAAGGTCATACAGAACTTGCAACCATCATCTACAACAGAAAATCATGGTACAGAGGTTAGGAATTCTACGTTATTTTGTGGAAGTTGTTGGTTTAAATCCTGAAGCAAATCTTTAGACTCTCTTAATTTCATATCTCCTAATTGATAAATCAGAGAAAAATGGTAAAGAACAAAAACGACTATTTCCTCTATCCTCTTCTAGATAGTTCAAGTTAAATGCTGAACGCTGGTTGCTCAGAATATGTGTAACAGAACTGGAGCTTTGCATTCACCATATTCTGCGTGACCCAATATTTGTGTGTGTAAATGTAGCACTGATTTTCATGACACCGTAAAGATACATAAAGCTGCTGTATCTGAGTTTTTTACCACGATAACTATGAACAGTAGAGCTTTCTCGGATGTAATGCAGTGTAATTAGGTAAAAACTCACTGACATTTTGGAGGATGTACTGCTTCCACTTTCAGGGTAAAAGTGTATGCCAAGCAAGGCACCAGCATGAAGCAGGCAATAAACAGTGCTACTTTCTTGCATGGCTGACATCATTTACCCTGCAGATGGAGGTGACAGGTTCCTCTGTAATATCATGGGACTTCCAGTGTCATTACATCCCTGAAGATTGTGATCTAGATACTTAGAGAATCTGTATATGCAAAACTGTACTCATGAAAGTGATGTTATATGTTGAAGTCATCCCCTCCAGATCTTTCCAGCTAAGAGATCAGCTTCACTGGCAAGGACAGCTTGTGTCTGTGGTTGTTGGTTGCTCATCTTTGGCCTGAAACCTACAGCAAGTCCGTTTGCTGCTCTAACCAACTGAACAGCTTTCTGTCCTCGAGGAAGAGAAGTTCACTGGCAGGGACATCTTGTGACTGTGGTTGCTGGTTGCTCATTTCTGGCCTGAAGCCTACAGCAAGTCAGTTTGCTGCTGTAACCAATTAAACAGCTTTCTGTCCTCGAGGAAGAGAAGTTCACTGGCAGGGACATCTTGTGACTGTGGTTGCTGGTTGCTCATCTCTGGCCTGAAGCCTACATTAAGTCAGTTTGCTACTCTAACCAACTGAACAGCTTTCTGTCCTCAAGGAAGAGAAGTTCACGGGCAGGGACATCTTGTGACTGTGGTTGCTGGTTGCTCATCTCTGGCCTAAAGCCTACAGCAAGTCAGTTTGTTCTCTAACCAAATGAAGAGCTTTCTGTCCTCGAGGAAGAGAAGTTCACTGGCAAGACTGGAAAGGGTGTAATGTATAGTAAGGCAGGAAAGTAAATAAATGTGAAAGTTTTTGTTGTACATTCGTTTGCACATGACAAATATTAGCACACACAGATTGAAGGATGGGACAGATGTTATAATATAAGTCTGACTTCCCATGTAATGGGCACTAACAGGATAACATTGACCAGCTATATCAGCCAAAATTTAACGATTAGGGGACGGGCCATTTAAATTCCGGTAGTGGCAGCGGGACGGAGTTAATTTAAATGCCCTCCATTGTAGTGTAATAAAAATTGTAATCATGTTACTCAAAATGCTGTGATTTCTACAATTTTTGTTATAAACGAACGAAATAAACACTATTTTTATCTAGAAAGTATATAGAATCAGATATTGTAATTTACAGATTTTAGAATCTGTAAAAATTATTACATTGATTCCAAAAATTAATTTTCCCCAATTTTGAGCATCTGTCCACAAAAAAGCATAAAGCTCCTGCACAATACGTTTCTGCAGTATAAATTCATGGTGCTGACGCACTGTCTGTGTTTTTTATCTGGCAATAAGAGAAGATGTTTACGTACTGCAAATTCTCCCGTCACGTAGGCTTCCTGTATACCCGAGTGTGGGCGAGTTCTTATCCTACATTGCCTTATGAAACTCTCTTTGTTTATTCACGTATGTCGGACTATCCACACAGAGGCAGTTCTTGGAATATCACCTCATTCCACTTGCTTCCACGTCCCTTCAGAATAAACTGTATTGCATTCTGCATAGTGTGATTTACGAGCGGCCTCTCAATTTCGACTTCTTCAATGCGAAAAGGGGCCATGGTGCATAGTTGAAATTGCGATGTTTTATAAGCGTTATGAATAGAGGACACCACTCGCTATCGCTAGCTTACTTCCTGCTAATACGAGACTAACATTGTGTGTGCGTGCTTCGCGTGGAAAACAGAGTAAATTACGGACAAATTGCATGAATTGCGACGTCGGGCTCTGCATTTAATGACATGCAACATTCAGTTAGATGATGCAGGAGGGAAGACAGTCTACTTATAAAGCTGGTGTCCAAAAATAATGTAAGTATAACAATAATTTCTATCTTAAAATTAGATTTTAAAACCCTGTGCGTATGCACGGCCTTCGAGTCACCATACGGTGTCCTTCGGCAACCTCGGCATAATTTAAAGGTCCCCATACGGTGTCTTTCGGATCATACATGTTAAATTATAGAGAATATCCAGACACCAGAAATGTTCATTAAGTCTGCTATGAAATAACAAAGTCATGTAACGTACATCCTTCTAGCCCCACTATGGCCCTGGGGTCGACTCAGCCTCTAACAGAAATGAGTACCAGGAATATTCTTGGGGCTAAATGAAGGCCGGAAAGTAAGGCTGACAATCTTGCCGCCATCTATAAGCCGACTCTCTAGAAAATGTGGGAACCTCAACATCTCACAAAACTATGGGCATCCATGTCCTGTTACAGGGATACCTTTACTTTTTTACTTTCTTTACATGTCTGGCTCATCTCATCCTCCTTGCTTTACTCGTCATAATAACAACACCTACGTGGTAAACACAGTGGGGACTAGAATGGTAACAAACTAAAGAGTACAAGAAAATATTAGAGAAAGAATAACAAATGCAGACAAATTTTACTGCTTAGTTACTGATGTCCGAAGAAGCATGAGTCATGGTTCGATGAAGGATGCTCAAAATTATTGCAGCAAAGAAAGCAGGCCAAATTGCTATGGTTACAGGATCCAAGCGATTTAAATGGGGATAATCTGAACAATATAAGGCGTGAAACCAGCAGGCATTTCAGGAATAAAAAGGGGGAATATCTGAAAGACAAAATTGATGAGCTTGCAATGAACAGTAAGAACAATAATATTAGAGACCTGTATAGTGGAATAAATTAATTTAAGAGGGGTTACAAGCCTAGCAGTAACTTAGTGAAGGATGAGAATTGTGATCTGCTTCCAGATTCCCACAACATTTTGAATAGGTGGAGGAACTACTTTTTTCAGTTACTGAATGTACATAGGGTCAGTGATGTTAGGCAGACAGAAACCCATACAGCTGAGCCGTTAGTACCTCATCCTAGCCCTTTTGAGGTTGAAAGTGCTATTGCAACATTGAAACGGTATAAATTGCCAGGTAACGATAAAATTCTGGCAGTTATTCAAGCAGGAGGAAAAATATTACGTTCTAAGATCCACAATCGAATTACTTCTATTTGGCATAAGGAAAAATTGCCTGATCAGTGGAAGAAGTCAATTATTGTACCAGTTCACAAGAAGGGTGATAAAACCGACTGTAGTAATTACAGGGAGATATCACTACTATCAACTTCATACAAAATTTTATCCAATATTCTTCTCTCAAGGTTAAGTCCATATATAGATGAAATTACTGGGGATTATTAGTGTGGGTTTTGACGTAACAGATCAACTACAGATCAGATGTTTTGCATTCGTCAGATACTAGAAAAAATGGGAGTACAATGAGACAGTACATCAGCTATTCATAGACTTCAAGAAAGCCTACGATTCAGTAGGGAGGGAAGTGTTGTACAGTATTCTGATAGAGTTTTGGGGTACCCATGAAACTAGTCAGGCTGATTAAAATGTGTTTAAACGAAACGTATAGTAAAGTCCGTGTAGGTAAAGATTTGTCTGATAAATTTCCTATCCAGAATGGCGTAGCACAGGGAGATGCTTCATCCCCTACTGTTTTTCAACTTTACTTCAAAATATGCCATTAGGAAGGTCCAGGGAAACCAGGTGGGACTGAAATTAAACGGGACACATCAGCTGTTGGCCTATGCTGATGATGTGAATCTACTTTGGGTGGTAATGTAGATACCACAAAGAAAAATGCACAAACTTTAACCGACGCAAGTAAAGAGGTTGGTCTAGAAATAAACACAGAAAACTAAGTATATCTTGCTGTCTCATCGCCAAAATGCAAGGCAAAATCATGACATAAAGATAGGAAACAGATGTTTTTGAAAATGTGGCACAGTTCAGATATTTGGGAACAAGGATAACAGATCAAAATGTGAATCAGGAGGAAATTAAGAGAAGAATTAACTCAGGTAATGCTTACTACCATTCAGTCCAGGACCTTTTGTCTTCTTGTCTAATGTCCAGAAACATAAAAATTAGAATATACAAAACTATAAATTTGCCTTTGGTTTTGTATGGGTGTGAAACTTTGTCTCTGACAATAGACTGAGGGTGTTTGAGAACAGGGTGTTGAGAATATTTGGACCGAAGAGGGTTGAAGTGACAGTAGGTTAGAGAAAACTGCATAATGTGGAGCTTCTTAACTTGTACTCTTCTCCAAGTATAATGAGAATGATCAAGTCAAGGAGGATGAGGTGGGCAGGTCATGTTGCACGAATAGGGTAGACGAGGAATGCGTATAGGATACTGGTGGGAAAGCCAGAAGGAAAGAGACCACAGGGAAGACCAAGGTGTAGGTGGGTAGACAGTATTAGAATGGATCTGAGAGAGATAGGATGGGATGGATTGGATAGATCTGGCTCAGGATAGGGACCAGTGGAGGGCTCTTGTGAACATGGTAATGAACCTTTGGGTTAAATAAAAAGCTAGGAAATTCTTGAGTAGCTGCAGAATTGGCAGTTCCTCCAGAAGGGCTCAGCTCCATGAGTAATTAAGTAAGTAAGTAAGTAAGTTAGGGATCTACTTTGGGAGTGGAAAATGATGAAGGTAAAACAATGCATTGACTTAAAGAGCACAAAAGCACAACAGATCACTGTGGTCGCGGTGCAATGGCCAAGGAGACCCACCCCTTATACATTCATAAACAGCACAACATGCTCATTGTAATGCATGGGCATGGACAGAGGCAGATATCTGTAGACCAACAACAGCTCAGATGCTCAGACAAGATTTGCGAGAACTGTAGATGCGGGTGAAGAGAAACATAATAAGATACAAAAAAGAGAGAGAGAGTTTGAAGATAAATTATCAAAGAACAGATGA